>NC_134690.1:69486915-69760552 GCF_050947455.1 Rhinoderma darwinii
AGTGAACGAAACCATGGAGCAGTCAGTGACCAGTTATTGCCCTGGATTTTGTTCAATTTAGCCAAAACGTATCCCACTGTATGGCATACAGTGGGATACGTCGCCTGGGGAGTGGAGCTTTCCCAGGGCTGGAGCCCCCGAGAAGATCTTCTACTAGCGCTCTGCCCAGGGACTCTGGGGCTGTTCTTTATGTCCATATATGTAAGGCTTCATTCACATCTGCATCGGGACTCTGTTCATGGGTTCCGTCTGAATTTTCCGTCAGGGGAATCCATGAATGGAAAACCAATCTGAAACAAACGGAAACCATAGCTTTCCACTTGCATTAGTATTGATTTCAATGGTAACGCATCAATTGCAAATGGTTTCTGTTTGTCTCCATTCTATAAGGTTTCCGTTGTTTTGACGGAATCAATAGCGCAGTTGACTGCGTGGTTTTGATGCATTTTTTTTAACTGCACCTCAAACGCTACGTGTCAATATACGCTCCCCCGCACTAAAACTAACTAAACTTTTCCCTCGCATAACATCTACAGCAAAGCCCCCTACCCTACACAAATGAACTACAAGGGTCTCTTCACATGTCGAGGTCAAATCACGTTTTTTGCAACTGTTTTTGTAAAATTGCTTTATAACCATGTCATTTGCCATGGTTTTGTGAATATCTCTGCAAAAAAAACAAAAAAACTCAATATGACTGTAACCTATGAGTATATGCTAAATAAGTTCCAACACACATGGCATTTACAGTCAAATCCCCCCTCCCCCACAAAAATTATTTAAAGGCTACAGCCGCTACACCTTTGAAAACTTTTTTTTAAAAATAAAAATGTGTATCAGTGTGTTTTGTGCAACTTTGCAATTACATTTTATTCGAAATAATTTTTACTTTTTAAGATACAACTTCTTTATATCCTGTATACAGAGTAGCTGTATCGTGCGCTGAAACCTGTATCAGTCAGGTCAGCGGGACTGACGGGTTCAGTGACAGCGGATCCTGCATGTCTCTGACACGCAGGATCGAGCTGTTAGGGCGGGTTCCCACAGGTCGGATACGCTGCAGAAAAATCATGCAGCATGTCTGACCTGGAACCCGCAGGATATTCCGTCCGAAAAATCGCACCACAAGGTTTTTCGGACGGAAATTCCTCTGCGCTCATACTTACCCCCTCCTCTGACTTCCGCTCTGGCCTCCCTGGATGACATTGCAGGCCATGTGATGCTAGAGCCTGTGATTGGCTGCAGAAGTCACATGGGATGCAACGTCATCCCAGGAGACCAGACTGCAGGAAGAAGGATATTATTTAAATTCTGCACCGCAGGTCAATTTATTAACGTTTATGCTACGGTTTTTTCCCGTAGCGTGGGCATGAGATTTACAAAATATCATCCTCTTTGCTGCTACTGTAAATGCTGCGAAATTTCCGCACAGAATTCTGTCGCGGAAATTCCGCAGTGTTTAGCTGCGTGGGAACCAGGCCTTACCGATCACATCTAATTATAAACAAAGATGTGATCGATAACAGCTTGATCCGACCGCTGTCACTGAACATGTCAGTCCCACTGACCTGACGGATTCAGGTCTCAGAACTAGATACAGCTGATAGAAATTTAAATTTTAAAAATAAGTTTTCAAAGGTTTACATAGCCTTTAAACAGAATCCCCTGACATCGGACCGCATGTCGCAAATTTTTTTCCAGCCCAAACACAGTGCTGGGGGGGAACACTACTAGCATCATAGTTATGTACGATGCCAGGAGTCCTGCCTTAATGCGGGAACACTGTCCTGTAAAGTAATCATGTTTTCAGCACGGGTCAGGGGAGGAAGGGATACTTGGCATCGTACATAACTATGATGCTAGGAGCCCGGCTCCCTGCACTGTGTTCGGTCCAGGAAATGCAGCCAACATTCGGTCCGTATATCACGGACCGAACACGGTCGTGTGAATTAGGCCTTAGGAAATACTGCAGTTTTTCCACAACAGAATGCGTTGCAAAAAATCTTCTCAAATACAGTAGCAGCAGAGTGGATGAGATAGAACAAATGCCATTAACACGCTGCGTAAATACTGAGCTGTAAAAACGCTCAGAAAATGACTTGCGGTGCGTAATTTTATTCTACAGCATGTCAATTGTATTTTCAGAATCGCTGCTTATTTGTTGCGGGTTTTCTTCATTCTTTTAAAAAAATGCAACTCATAAAAAAAATAAAAATCTTATACTTACACAGGAGTCAGGGTTTCTTCCTCCCTCCAGCGCGGCCTCCTGGGATGATGTTTCATCCCATGTGACTGCTAGCAGGCCGGCTAAATGCTGCAGTTTCCGCAGCGGATATTCTGGGCGAAACACTGCCCCACAGTTTGGTGTGGATTTTCGGCCAGAATTCCCTGCGTCACATAGGGCGGATACGCTGCGTGCTTTTACGCAGCGTATCCGCCCCGTGTGAATTCAGCCTAACAGTTAAGTTCCCCCTCCCCCAAGAAAAATGAATCCCTTCCTCCACATATAGCATTCATAGCCAAGTCCCACCAACCCCCACATATAGCATTTGACACAAAATCCCCTCCCCTACATATAGCGTTCACAGCCAAGTCCCACCCACCTCACAAAAACGTTTTACACAAAATCCCCTCCCCCACATATAGCATTTACAGTTAGGTCCCCCTCCCCCACAAAAACGTTTTACACAAAATTCCCTCCCCCACATATAGCATTCACAGCTAAGTCCCACTCTCCCCTACATATAGCATTCACAGTTAAGTCCCCCTCTCCCACAAAAACGATTTGTAAAGAATCCCCCACACATAACATTAACCCCTTAATGACCGGCCTATTTTGGACCTTAATGACCAAGCTATTTTTTACGTTTTTCAATCGTCGCATTCCAAGAGCTATAACCTTCTTATTTTTGCGTCGACATAGCTGTATAAGGTCTTGTTTTTTGCGGGACAAGTTGCACTTTTTAATAGCATCATTTTTAGGTACATATTATTTATTGATTAACTTTTATTAACTTTTTTTTGGGGGGGAATAGAAAAAAATCTAAAATTTCGCCACTCTTTTTTGCGTCCTAAATCTACGCCGTTTACCGTGTGGTATAAATAACACAATAACTTTATTCAGCGGGTTGTTACGATTGCAGCGATACCAAATTTGTATAGTTTTTGTATGTTTTACTACTTTTACACAGTAAAAACACTTTTTTTTAAAAATTATTTGTTTTTGTGTCTCCATATTTGAAGAGCCGTAACGTTTTTATTTTTTCGCCGATGCGGTCGTATGAGGGCTTTTTTTTTGCGGGACGACTTGTAGTTTTTATTGGTACCATTTTGGAGTAGATGCGACTTTTTGATCACTTTTTATTACATTTTTTTAAAGTCAGTATTCACAGAAAACAGCAATTTTTCCATAGTTTTTTTATTATTTTTTTTACGGCGTTCACCGTGCGGGTTAAATAATGTAATAGATTTATAGTCGGGGTCGTTACGGACGCGGCGATACCAAATATGTGTAACTTTTTAACTTTATTTTGTTTTTTTAATAGTAAAGCATTTTGTAAGGGGAAAAGCTGGGTTTTTCATTTTTTTCACATTTTTTTTTAAATTAACTTTATTCAACTTTTTTTTCACTTTTTTACTAGTCCCACTAGGGGACTATAATATGCGATTCTCTGATCGCATTTATAATACACTGCAATACTTTTGTATTGCAGTGTATTACTGCCTGTCCGTTTAACACGGACAGGCATCTGCTAGGTCATGCCTGCGGCATGATCTAGCAGGCATTCACTCCAGGCAGCCTGGGGGCCTTTATTAGACCCCCGGCTGCCATTAGAGAGACAGACACTCGGCGATCGTATCGCCGGGTGTCGGTGGGAGAGAGAGGGAGCTCCCTCCTCTCTCCAAAACCACTCAGATGCGGTGCTCGCTATTGAGCACCGCATCTGAGGGGTTAAACGTGTGAGATCGATACTAATATCGATCTCACACGGCAGAGCAGGGACGCCCCCAGCCCTCAGCTGCCTCTAGCAGCTGAGAGCAGGGAGATCTGACAGTTCCCTGCTCTGTAAACTTATTCCGATGCCGCGACGTAAAAAGTCTATGGCATCGGAATAAGGCCCGTTAGTGACCGACGTAGAAACACGATGGGTCAGTCACTAACGGGTTAAAGTTCCCTCTTACCTGTCCTGGAGGAATCTTCCTCAGCAGTTACAAGTTGCAGGCAGGAGATGGGGGGGGGGGGGAGCTGCGTGGTGCTCCTCTCCAGCTCTTCCTTCTTCCTCCGTCCTCCCTGTCTGGTGGGCGGCTCCCTCCACACGTGACATGGAGCTTCTGTTTCCTGATCATGCAGCATCTTCCTCTCAGGGCCCCAGCGTAAGTTACTTCAGAGTAAAGAACGGCCAGTTACGTTGCAGGGTCCGTTTCTTTCTCCAAGTAACTAATGCTGGGGCACTCAATGGAATGTTTAAAGTAGCGGACAGGCCCCTTCTTTTCATCCTTGTTGCCGGGCCCCTGACTGTACTGCCCTGATGGCGGCCATGGGTCCACGGGACTATCAGGTTCAGTGTCAGCCAGTCCTGCATGTCTCTGAAACACAGGATCAAACTGTTACCGATCACATCTAAGTTCATAACTTAGATGTGATCAATAAAAGGTGGATCCTGCGTGTCAGAAACACGTATGATCCGCTGACACTGAACCAGGTGGATACAGGTCTCAACGCTACTGCTGCTCTGTATACAGTATACAAAGCAGCTGTATCTCAAAAAGTAAATGCTGTCAGACATTTTTATTTAAAAAAAAACTAAAAAAAACATTGATTTCAAAGGTGTACATAGCCTTTAACCCCTTCCAATACCTTGGCGTAAATGAACGCCCAGGTGAGCAGTAACTTCGCGCACCTGGGCGTGCAGTTACGTCCGCGCTTTAACAGTTAACCACCGCGCTACACCGCAGCGGTGGTTAACTGTATAGGGTGCCTGCCCTGCTCTCCCCATTGCCGATCAGCGGCCTGTCGCCGCTAAAATCGGCAAATTAACCCCTTCAATGCGGTGGTCGATTGCGATCGCCGCATTGAAGAGGTTTAGAGCAGATCGCCAACCCCCCACATGCATTTGCGGGGGCTGGCGATCCTTATCACGGCAACCAGAGGCCAGACAAAAGCCTCCGGGCTGCCATGTACGGGAGCCTCGGAGGAGCAGCCTCCGGCCAGTTCTCCGAGGCTTTCTGTCAGTGTCACTGTCACGTCACAATGACAGTTAGAATACATTACACTACGTAGGTAGTGTAATGTGTTCTAGCGCCGATCAGAGCTGCAAGTCTAAGTGTCCCCTAGTGGCACAAGTAAAAAAAGTAAAAAAAAGATAATAAAAATGTTTTTAAAAAGTGTAAAAATAAAAGTTAGAAGTGACATAAACAAACACGCCTTTTTTTCCCTATAATAAGCCTTTTATTATAGCATAAAAATTAACACGTTGAAAAAAGTACACATATTTGGTATCACCGCGTTCGTAACGACCCCAACTATAAAACTGTAATATTATATTTCCCGCACGGTGAACACCGCAAAAAAAAAAAGTAAAAAAACAATGCCAGAATCACAATTTTAGGTCCCCACTCCTCCCAAAATATACAATAAAAAGTGATGAAAAAGTCGCATGTACTTCAAAATAGTACCAATATAAACTACAACCCGTCTTGCAAAAAAAAAGCCCTTACACAGATTTTTTGACTAAAAAATAAAAAAGTTATGGCTCTCAGAATATGGTGACACAAAAAAGAATCTATTTTATAAATAAGTGATTTTATTGCACAAACGCTGCAAAACATAAAAAAATTATATACATATGGCATCGCCGTAATCGTATTGACCCGCAGAATAAAGTAAAATGGTCATTTATAGCCCAGGGTGAATACCGTAAAAAAAAAAGAATAAAAATCAGTCAGAATTGATGGTTTTTCGTCACCTTGCTTTCCAAAAAATTGAATAAAAAGTGATCAAAAAAATTGCATGCACCCCAAAATGGTACCAATGAAAACTACAGATTTTCCCGCAAAGAATAAGCCCTCACACCGGTGGAGAAAAAATAAAAAAGTTCTAGCTCTCAGAATATGGCGATGCAAAATGTGCAGAGTGTTCCAAAAGCGGATAAGATCGGGTGCCATTTATACGTGTGACACCGGCCACATATCTATGAATTATTATTAATTTACCGCATTAATATACCCTCTTATTATGCACTGATGTACTTCACATAGATTACATATACCCCCACATTATAAACTGAAATACCAGAAAAACCCCAAACAGAACAATTACCAAGCAAAATCTGCGCTCCAAAAGCCAAATGCCGCTCCCTCCCTTCTGAGCCCTACAGCGTGCCCAAACAGCAGTTTACGTCCACTGATATGGCAGCGCCATACCCGGGAGAACCCGGTTAATATTTTATGAGGTATTTGTCTTCAGTGGCACAAACTGGGCATAACATGTAGTGCACTTAAATGGCATATAGTGGAAAATTTTAATTTTCACTCTGCACCATCCGCTGCACATTAACCCCTTCGTGCACCACGACATAGCATGTCGTAGTGTGGGGGGTTATGTATGGAGCGGGCTCATGTAAAAAATAAAGAATTTAAAACGGCATATGGGGTATTGCTATAATCGGGAGAAATTGCTTTACATATGTTATGGTGTTTTTTCTCTTTTATTCCTTGAAAAATTTTTACATTTCTAAGTTTTTTCAGAAAAAAAGTAGATTTTCATCTTCACATACTAATTCAAATAAATTTAGCAAAAAAACTGTGGGTTCAAAATGCTAACTATACTCCTAGATATATTCCCTGAGGGGTGTAGTTTCCAAAATGGGGTCACTTGGGGGTCTTTATAGTTTTGGCACCACAAGACCTCTTCAAACCTGACATGGTACCTAAAATATATTCTAAAAAAAAAGGAGGCCCCAAAATCCACTAGGTGCTTCTTTGCTTTTGAGGCCTGTATTTCAGTAAATTAGTGCACTAGGGTCACATGTCAGATATTTCTAAAAACTGTAGAATCTGGGCAATAAATATTGAGTTGCATTTCTTGGGTAAAACTTTCTGTGGTATGGAAAAAAATGTATTACAAATGAATTTTGGCAAAACAAAATGAAATTTGTAAATTTCACCTCTACTTTGCCTTAATTCCTGTGAAACACCTAAAGGGTTAAAACACTTTCTGAATGCTGTTTTGAATACTTTGAGGGATGCAGTTTTCAAAATGGGGTGATTTATGGGGGCTTTCTAATATACAAGGCCCTCAAAGCCACATCAGAACTGAACTGGTCCTTGTAAAAATAGCCTTTTGAAATTTTCTTGAAAATATGAGAAATCGCTGCTAAAGTTCTAAGCCTTGTAACGCCCTAGAAAAATAAAAGAATGTTCAAAAACCTATGCCAACATAAAGTAGACTTCTGGGGGATGTAAACTAGTAACTATTTTGCGTGGTATTACAATCTGTTTTACAAGCAGATACATTCAAATTGCAAATTTTTCAAATTTTCTCCAAATCTTGGTGTTTTTTACAAATAAATATTGAATTTATCGACCAAATTTTTTCACTAACAAAGTACAATATGTCACGAGAAAACAGTCTCAGAATCACTTGGATAGGTAAAAGCATTCCGGAGTTATTACCATATAAAGTGACACATGTCAGATTTGAAAAATCGTATTCGTCCTGAAGGCAGTGGCATAACTACTGCCGTAGCAGCCGTAGCAGCTGCTACGGTGCACGCGGCATGAGGGGGCCCGTGTCGCCCACCGGCACGGGCCCCCACCATGGCCGCAGGCTCCGCTAGCAGCCGCTATGCCTGCTACAGCGGGACGCCACTGAACACTACGGCAGAGCAGGGAGGTATCTCCCCGCTCTGCCATTAAACAAAAGACATGTTTCCCCTATCCACAGGATAGGGGATACATGTGTGATCACTGGCATTGATAGGGAGAACGGGGGACTGAAAGTCCCCTGAAGTTCTCCATCACGAACCTCGGACTTCCGGGTTCTGTGTCGGCTTCTCCGTAGAAATGAATGGAGCGCCGGTCGCGCTTGTGCGCATGCGTGACCAGCGCTCCTTTCATTTTTATTGAGCTGCCGACACAGAACCTGGAAGTCAGAGGTTAGTCATAGAGAACTTGGGGGGACTTTCAGTCCCCCGTTCTCCCTATCAATGCCAGCGATCGCACATGTATCCCCTATCTTGTGGATATGGGATGCATGTTATTTGTAGGACACAACAACACTGTAGGTCGCATTTTTTTGGGGGGTTGGGGACGCTGTATGGCGTTCGCTTCCGGGGGTTGGGGACGCTGTATGGCGTTCCCTGCAGGGGGGGCGCTGTATGGCGTTCCCTTCCGGGGGGGGCGCTCTATGGCGTTCCCTGCAAGGGTGGGAGCGCTGTATGGCGTTCCCTGCAAGGGGGGGCGCTGTATGGCGTTCCCTGCAAGGGGGGGGGGGGGGCGCTGTATGGCGTTCCATGCAGGGGGGGGGCGCTGTATGGCATTCCCTGCAGGGGGGCTGTATGGCGTTCTCTACAGTGGGGACTGTATGGCGTTCTCTACAGTGGGGGCTGTATGGTGTTAGCACCATACAGCCCCCTCTGTAGGGAACGCCACACAGTCCCCCCTGTAGATAACGCCACACAGTCCCCCCTGTAGATAACGCCACACAGTCCCCCCTGTAGATAACGCCACACAGTCCCCCCTGTAGATAACGCCACAGTCCCCCCTGTAGATAACGCCACACAGTCCCCCCTGTAGATAACGCCACACAGTCCCCCCTGTAGATAACGCCACACAGTCCCCCCTGTAGATAACGCCACACAGTCCCCCTGTAGATAACGCCACACAGTCCCCCCTGTAGATAACGCCACACAGTCCCCCCTGTAGATAACGCCACACAGTCCCCCCTGTAGATAACGCCACACAGTCCCCCTGTAGATAACGCCACACAGTCCCCCCTGTAGATAACGCCACACAGTCCCCCCTGTAGATAACGCCATACAGTCCCCCTCTGTAGATATCTACAAAGGGGGCTGTATGGCGGTATCTACAGGAGGGGGCTGTATGGCGTTATCTACAGGGGGGCTGTATGGCGTTATTTACAGGGGGGACTGTGGTGTTATCTACAGGGGGGCTGTATGGCGTTATCTACAGGGGGGCTGTAAAAAAGGCACTATCTACAAGGGGGGGAGGTTGTGTGACTCCCAGGGGAGGGGGGGCCCCAGTTAAAAGTTTGCTATAGGGCCCAGTCTTCCTAGTTACGCCCCTGCCTGAAGGCCAAAACAGGCTCAGTCCTGAAGGGTTAAGTAGGTCCCCTAAAGTAGAGTATCAAATTTGGGCCCACTTCTTAAAATAATCATCTTTATGTAGCGCAAACATATTCCCCAGCACTTTATAATTCAGAGGTAACATGTACAGACAATATCAGACATTACATAGTGGCAAAACTAATTAACAATTCAAACAATCGGAGGGAGGACCCTGCTCACAAGAGCTTACAATCTATGGGGAAATAAGAAGACACAAAATGTAAAAAGTGCTTGTTCAGTAGAATGGTCCAGCCATCTTTTATACACACGGGGTAGTAACATAAAGCTGCATGAGCCGGTCACCAGAAAGTATCTGTGTATGACGGAGATGAAGTGCATTAGGGTGCAAGGAGTGTGGGGGATTCTGCTGAATGAAGGGGCCAAGTTCTGATGACTAATGTAATAGCATCAGTCAGCCTAGTGTCAAGATCCGATTCCCAGCAAGTAACATAAGTAAGGTGTTGTCTATAGGAAGCATGAGTCAGATAAATATATTGCAATTAAATATTCCCAGGGTAGTAAGTGCTTTGGCGGCGCTGTGGTCCAGTGAGAGCGATACGTGGCAAGACTGGTTTGAGTAGAGTGGAAGGAAAAATTTTAAGTTGCAGGGAACATAATATTTTCCTAGATTTTACCCCACTAGGCGAAAATAAATGGTAAACCCTTGTAAGACCTACAGAGGCCCAATGGGTGAAATAGGCAAATCTGAATATTTAAAAAATTCTTAGGGAGTGGGATATGAAGAGGTTAACAATGTGTTTGTGGTAGGGGAAGCTATAGTACTTTATCTATAGTGAGGGGATGGCATTCCAGGGCCTCTAGGGCTAGCCAGAGGAACAGTTCATGCTCTGCGTGGTAGAGAGTTTGCTGGGCCAATTCATCAGCTTGGTAGTATTTAGCAAGGTTGAGGACACCCAATCCACCTATTACATTTGCCATAAGCAAATCGCAAACCTCAACAAATTTGCAAGTACTTCGTAATAGCTGGAAAAATGCACTCATCTCTGGTCATGACATACAATTTTATTCTTTACCTGGTTTGTGTCATCAGCCTGTTTAATGAGGGTATCCGCTTTGAACAATCCCTTTTTGGCTAGAAGAGTCGCAAGACAATAAACTGATCACAGAGAGTACCGCTGCTAGGATCCCCCACCATCAGCAAGTATTTCCTTCAGAACCACCACAGGGGAAATGACAAATAACACAATTCTTAATTAAATCAATCAGCTGTCAGTGTAACACACAGATGTATGTGCAGGGACACTTTTTGTAGCAACATTTTACTCTAATAGATGAGAGTCCAAAACTGGACCCCAACTCTATTAACTCTATAATGATTTTGTTTTAGACGTAGCTTATTAATCAAATAATTAACGTGAAAGTCAATTTCCACAGATTTCATATGTTTTATGGTTTGTCCTTTACATATCCACAGTGTTTTAGTCTAGCATGACTGAAAAAAATTATATTGTCAATGCAAATTTGTACAAAAGAAGAGATGAAAGCAGCAGAGTGATGTTACAGTAGGTTTGTAAAGTGTCACAACAAGCTCCGTCAGACCACTCATTGCTAACAAGCTCCGTCAGAGCACTCATTGGTAACAAGCTTCGTCAGACCACTCATTGGTAACAAGCTCCATCAGACCACTCATTGGTAACAAGCTCCGTCAGACCACTCATTGGTAACAAGCACCGTCAGACCACTCATTGCTAAATAAATCTAACTTTCAACATTTTTCAATTTTTATCTATTCTGTTACTGCTGAAATTATTTGTCAAAGTGACAACTAGTACCGCAGCCATATTCACAGTAGCCATTCAGCAATTGATGGAGAACATTCACTCTCAGCATGTGTTAATAACAATATGACAGTTTGTTTTCAGTTGCCAAGAAGCTACTACAAAAGTGACTACCAATATGGTGACAGATCTGGTTGTCATTTTGGCACAAAATAGCTTCAACAACAAAAGATAAAAATAACAATATCTGTATTATTAAAAACCAACATTAACTTTGGCTATTAGTCTTACTCCGCATTTATTATTATATAAGCGTTTTAATGTTTTAGCTAGATATACTCTTCACAGGGTAAGTAACCATTTGCAACCAATTTTTATAATTGCTCTAATATTTAATGAGCTGGTTTCTACGATGCCAATGGAAAGAATCGACTGGACGATACAATTCACCTATAACACAGAGGCCAGTATGGGGCTAGTTTAAACAGTCTACCTATCACTTTGAATGGCCAGACAGCTGTGCACACTGCATATATCCCTACCTGCCCTGCCGCAAGACTTATTATTGTATCGGCGGCTGGAAAAAGTTCTGGATCCCTAAAAGTTAAGTTTGTTACACAATGCATCTAAAATACTATAAAACAAATAAGTAACTTTAAATATTCTTGAATAAAAATCTCCCGCAGACTCCTTCAGTCATGTGTGATGGAAGGGTTTATGAGTGCAGGATCAGACTACACAGGGTTTGGTTGTAGTCTGTAACCATGGAGACACAGCAGGGGCGTAACTAGGAAAGACTGGGCCCCATAGCAAACTTTTGACTGGGGCCCCCCTCCCCTGGGAGTCACACAACCCCCCCCCCTTGTAGATAGTGCCTTTTTTACAGCCCCCCCTGTAGATAACGCCATACAGCCCCCCTGTAGATAACGCCATACAGCCCCCTCTGTAGATAACGCCACACAGTCCCCCCTGTAGATAACGCCGTACAGCCCCCTTTGTAGATATCTACAGAGGGGGACTGTATGGCGTTATCTACAGGGGGGACTGTGTGGCGTTATCTACAGGGGGGTCTGTGTGGCGTTATCTACAGAGGGGACTGTGTGGCGTTATCTACAGAGGGGACTGTGTGGCGTTATCTACAGGGGGGTCTGTGTGGCGTTATCTACAGGGGGGACTGTCTGGCGTTATCTACAGGGGGGACTGTGTGGCGTTATTTGCAGGGGGGACTGTGTGGCGTTATCTACCGGGGGGACTGTGTGGCGTTATCTACAGGGGGGACTGTGTGGCGTTATCTACAGGGGGGACTGTGTGGCGTTATCTACAGGGGGGACTGTGTGGCGTTCCCTGCAGGGGGGACTGTGTGGCGTTATCTACAGGGGGTCTGTGTGGCGTTCCCTGCAGGGGGGACTGTGTGGCGTTATCTACAGGGGGACTGTGTGGCGTTATCTACAGGGGGGACTGTGTGGCGTTATCTACAGGGGGACTGTGTGGCGTTATCTACAGGGGGGACTGTGTGGCGTTCCCTGCAGGGGGGACTGTGTGGCGTTATCTACAGGGGGGACTGTGTGGCGTTATCTACAGGGGGACTGTGTGGCGTTATCTACAGGGGGGACTGTGTGGCGTTATCTACAGGGGGGACTGTGTGGCGTTATCTACAGGGGGGACGGTGTGGCGTTATCTACAGGGGGGACTGTGTGGCGTTATCTACAGGGGGGACTGTATGGCGTTCCCTGCAGGGGGGACTGTGTGGCGTTATCTACAGGGGGGACTGTGTGGCATTATCTACAGGGGGCACTGTGTGGCGTTATCTACAGGGGGACTGTATGGCGTTATCTACAGGGGGGACTGTGTGGCGTTATCTACAGAGGGGGCTGTATGGCGTTCCCTGCAGGGGGGACTGTGTGGCGTTATCTACAGGGGGGACTGTATGGCGTTCCCTGCAGGGGGTACTGTGTGGCGTGTAACGCCATACAGCCCCCACTGTAGAGAACGCCATACAGCCCCCCCCCTGTAGATAACACCACACAGTTCCCCCTGTAGATAACGCCACACAGTCCCCCCTGCAGGGAACGCCATACAGTCCCCCCTGTAGATAACGCCACACAGTCCCCCCTGTAGATAACGCCACACAGTCCCCCTGCAGGGAACGCCATACAGCGTCCCCCCCCCCAAAAAAAAATGCGAACTACAGTGTTGTTGTGTCCTACAAATAACATGCATCCCCTATCCACAGGACAGGGGATACATGTGCGATCGCTGGCATTGATAGGGAGAACGGGGGACTGAAAGTCCCCTGAAGTTCTCCATGACTAACCTCTGACTTCCGGCGTCTGCGCAGCTCAATAAAAATGAAAGGAGCGCTGGTCACGCATGCGCACAAGCGCGACCGGCGCTACATTCATTTCTACGGAGAAGCCGACACAGAACCCGGAAGTCCGAGGTTTGTGATGGAGAACTTCAGGGGACTTTCAGTCCCCCGTTCTCCCTATCGCTGCCAGCGATCACACATGTATTCCCTATCCTGTGGAGATCCTGTGGAGAGGGGATACATGTCTTTTGTTTAATGGCAGAGCGGGGAGATACCTCCCTGCTCTGCCGTAATGTTCAGTGGCGTCCCGCTGTAGCAGCCATAGCGGCTGCTAGCGGAGCCTGCGGCCATGGTGGGGACCCGTGCCGGCGGGCGACACGAGCCCCCTCATGCCGCGGGCCCCGTAGCAGCCGCTACTGCTGCTACGGCGGTAGTTACGCCACTGAGACACAGGTTTGCATAGGAGCTTTTGTAGTCCAACTCCTTGCATAGGAGCTGAACTACAAAACGGTAGGAGTATTTTATTTAATACTATTTGCAAAGTAGCTTCATTTGTTTATTTTAGCAAAAATTACACATTCTAAGAACTAAAACTAATATACAACACATTCTGGAGCATTGTAATAAATGTTGAAAAACAGGGACATTTCAGGAGGGGAGACAGATGAATTTAAGTCAAAAGGCTGTCCCTCCAAAAGAATAGGGAAATCTGAGAGGTATTAAGAAGAACATCAGAACATAAATGACACAAATACTATGTATTCCATCTATACAGAATGTACTAGGGATCTTGATGACTTCCCTTGTATATCATTTTCTTTGTATTGCAAAACACTGGCAGATTATTAGAGCCACAGGTTTTGCATTGGAAGCACAAGCAATAAACTGAAGACTCATCTGAAGGGTCTGGTTTCATTTTAGTGCATTGGAGATTGCTGTCTCATTCACAATTTCTGCTTCGTGGCTTGTAACAATTTTACAGTGTAACTGAGACCTCTGTCTTTCTTAAAACCCGTAGGTTGTGAATACATTGAAACATTACTGACATGTGACACACAGTGACATTAAGTTTTTTTTACAGCTTGTAATATTTTTATAGTACTTATACATATGTAAGGATAGCCATAAATACAAAAATGTGCTATTTTTTTTTTCTCCTCCTGGAGGACCCTCATAACTATCACATGCCTGCTTTAAAATGAGAGGGGGATAAATTGTTTCCAGGCTAGGCAATCTTATGCGCGCCAAGAAGCCTGGACCGCACACTGGTATAATTTAAGTTGGATTTACACAGCCAGATATTGCCCATGTTTAACCACCTTTTTACAAGCGCTGATTGACATCACAGCTTGTCGATCGGCGATCGTTTGCTCCATTCACAAGGAGCAATTATCATTAAGAATGATCATTACTACGATCGTTCGTCCCAATGCATTTGCATCATGGCGGCAGTACATCTCCCTGTCCTTAGGATATAAACATCATGTTTTTTTAAACAGTTGAGGTCACTATTTGATTTACATATCAATACACACTATTCAGTCTATTCATCTATCTATATTTTCCATTCAGCAAAGGCCCTTCCCCCAGGGCTGCTTATAGACACAGGTCTACTGTGCCAATAGTTATATCCAGCCTTAGTTGGCATATTCCTTCTTTTTACTTGCAAGACATGACTGTCATTCAAAAAAGGTAAGTAACTGTACATTATACAGGTGGATACATTAGGCCATCAAAATGCATTCGATAAAAAATACTTAAATGTATACCTTTTTTTTTCCATGACAGTTTATGTTTTTTTGTACAGCAAAAATAAAGTATTCAGACAGAAACCAGTCATTGTATGCCAAAAGTATGCTGTTTTCAAACATTTGATCCATAGAAAGCAATAGGAAGGCAACAATATACTGCGACCACTGTTGGAAAGCAGCCCCTGTTGTGAGTACTGCGATAAAGGGGGCCGAATGAACTACTTCTGGAGGAAGGCATTGATGTAGTTAATAGGAAGGGGGGGGCACTGATGTAATTACAGGAAGGATATGGGAACAATCATGTGATTTAGAGGTGAAACTTGATGCTTATGGGCCCCAATGCAAAGTCTGTTATAGGCCCCCCACTAATTATGTACCACTTATAATACTGGGGTTTACGTATCTGGCAGAGGGACCACAATCTAGCACCAAGAGTCAAGGCCCTTTTACATGGGCCAATTATTGGGCAAACGAGTTTCCATATGAACACTTGTTCCTGATCATTGCCCTGTAAATAATCAGCCGATGAACGAGCAAACGCTCATTAATCGGCTGATCTGCTTGTTTATGTAGCACTAAATATTATCGCTGTCGGCAGCACATCTCTCTGTGTACACAGGGAGATCTGCTGCCAACATGATGGAAATGTATGGGGACGAACGATCGTAGTAAAGATTGCTCGTTCCCATACATAACCAATCACAGCTCCTTGTGAAAAGAGCAAACGAGCACCAATCCCCGAGCTGTCTCATTGATCGCTGCTCGTTTTCACGGCCCATAGTGGCCCGTGTAAATAGGACCCTAAAGTACAATGGTGTCTGGCACATACCAGGGTTTGATAAGGTGCGGTCTGGTATACAGGAGATCTGGGGTTGGAGTTCTTTCTGTGTAATTGTAATAAATGGGTTTGACAACTGATTCCAGCAGCATGAGTTTATGGAACCGTCCTCTAATTCTAAATCGGGCAGTTTAAAAGGACATTTAGGTATATTGGCACCAAGGAAAACAATGTTTGCTTTACAGTACTTCAGTAGCCTGCACAGTCCCCAAATTCCAGCCCCATTTAGCACCTTTTAGATCAGTTGCTTTGAATTGATTGTACTACAATCTTATATATAGCAAGTGGTCATAGCTTTTCTGTCAGGCTGAGTTCACATGGGTCAGATATGCTGCGTAAAAGCACGCAGCGTATCCGCCCTGTGCACAGCAGGGAACTCCAGGCAAAAACCCGCACCAAACTGTGGTGCAGTTTTACGCCCGGAATGTCCGCTGCGGAAAACTGCAGCATTTAGCTGGTCTGCTAGCAGGCTGGCCTCCTGGGATGACGTTTCATCCCAGGACACCGCTGCAGCCTGTGATTGACTGCAGCGTCGGTCACATGGGATGACACGTCATCCCAGGAGGCCGAACTGGAGAAAGAAACACAGACTTTCTGAGTTGCGTTTTCTGCGGCAGAATCGTTGCAAATCCGCTGCAAATAGCGCAACATCTGCTAATTGTGGCGGGATTTACCTCCTCATTAAATTCAATTTACGCAGCGTGTGGATGAGATTTGTTCTATATCATCCACTTTGCTACTACTGTATTATGCTGCTGATTTTCCGCAACGAATTCCATTGCGGAAAATCTGCAGTATTTACGCAACGCGTGGACTGACCCTCAGGGTTGTAGAGATACCCAGCTAAATATATTAGACATTTTGTAAATCCATGTCAAAATGTATTAAAATTATTTTAAAGGTATAAATCGGTAGAAAACACCATTATGTGTGTATGCCATGATATCCTTTAACATATACTGTATAAATATACATATATACACTACCGTTCAAAAGTTTAGGGTCACTTAGAAATTTCCTTATTTTTGAAAGAAAAGCACTTTTTTTTTCAATGAAGATAACATTAAATTAATCAGAAATACACTCTATACATTGTTAATGTGCTAAATGACTATTCTAGCTGCAAACGTCTGGTTTTTACTGCAATATCTACATAGGTGTATAGAGGCCCATTTCCAGCAACCATCACTCCAGTGTTCTAATGGTACATTGTGTTTGCTAACTGTGTTAGAAGGCTAATGGATGATTAGAAAACACTTTAAAAACCTTGTGCAATTATGTTAGCACCGCTGTAAACAGTTTTGCTGTTTAGAGGAGCTATAAAACTGACCTTCCTTTGAGCTAGTTGAGAATCTGGAGCATTACATTTGTGGGTTCGATTAAACTCTCAAAATGGCTAGAAAAAGAGAGCTTTCATGTGAAACTCGACAGTCTATTCTTGTTCTTAGAAATGAAGGCTATTCCATGCGAGAAATTGCCAAGAAACTGAAGATTTCCTACAACGGTGTGTGCTACTCCCTTCAGAGGACAGCACAAACAGGCTCTAACCAGAGTAGAAAGAGAAGTGGGAGGCCCCGCTGCACAACTGAGCAACAAGACAAGTACATTAGAGTCTCTAGTTTGAGAAATAGACGCCTCACAGGTCCTCAACTGCCAGCTTCATTAAATAGTACCCGCAAAACGCCAGTGTCAACGTCTACAGTGAAGAGGCGACTCCGGGATGCTGGCCTTCAGGGCAGAGTGGCAAAGAAAAAGCCATATCTGAGACTGGCTAATAAAAGGAAAAGATTAATATGGGCAAAAGCACACAGACATGGTGGAGGTAATGTGATGGTCTGGGGTTGCTTTGGTGCTGGTAAAGTGGGAGATTTGTACAAGGCAAAAGGGATTTTGAATAAGGAAGGCTATCACTCCATTTTGCAACGCCATGCCATACCCTGTGGACAGCGCTTGATTGGAGCCAATTTCATCCTACAACAGGACAATGACCCAAAGCACACCTCCAAATTATGCAAGAACTATTTAGGGAAGAAGCAGGCAGCTGGTATTCTATCTGTAATGGAGTGGCCAGCGCAGTCACCAGATCTCAACCCCATAGAGCTGTTGTGGGAGCAGCTTGACCGTATGGTACGCAAGAAGTGCCCATCAAGCCAATCCAACTTGTGGGAGGGGCTTCTGGAAGCATGGGGTGAAATTTCTCCCGATTACCTCAGCAAATTAACAGCTAGAATGCCAAAGGTCTGCAATGCTGTAATTGCTGCAAATGGAGCATTCTTTGACGAAAGCAAAGTTTGAAGGAGAAAATTATTATTTCAAATAAAAATCATTATTTCTAACCTTGTCAATGTCTTGACTATATTTTCTAGTCATTTTGCAACTCATTTTATAAATATAAGTGTGAGTTTTCACGGTAAAAACAAAATTCTCTGGGTGACCCCAAACTTTTGCATGGTTGTGTATACATGTATATATATATATATATATATATATATATATATATATATACAGTATATGCACTATACACATTACACCTACAAGATCTTAAATGACATCCCATTCTAAATTCATAGAGATTAATATGGAGTTGGTCCTCCCTCCACCCTCTTTGCAGCTAAAACAGCGTCCACTCTTCTGGGAAGACTTTCTACAAGATTTTGGAGTGTCTGTGGGAATTCTTGCCCATTCATCCAGAAGAGTATTTGTGAGGTCAGACATTGATGTTAGAGGTTGAGGACCTGGCTTGCAGTCTCCATTCTGTCATGGCTATGGAGTATGTGGACTCACTAAGCCGCTCCGCCATAGCGGAGTAACAGCTGGCCAAACGATAGTCAATAACAGTCCCTAGAGCAAGATTACCTGAATAGATGATTTGGCAAACACTCGGTGTGGCACAGATGATACGGCACATATGACACAATTTCACAGATTACACTCTCGACTCCAACACTAGATTACTCACTGGAACAAACACAATTATTGGATATGGGATACAGGAAACGGGAACACTGGATTCAGGATACAACTAAGGGAGCATTTGCAAAGACTAACATGGGCAGCCACAACAACGCTCAATAAAGGAGAGGAAGGGCAGAGCCCTTTTTAATGTCCAGGATGTATTAGGGTTTGGCCAGGGAACTTTGCACTGTTGCGCGCTGGCCCTTTAAGGATGGAATTCAGTGGGGAAGCTGCAGCCGCAAGTGCCGGTGTTTCTGGGTAGAGAGACGCCAGCATAAAGAAAGTGTCCTGCGGTTGCCAGTAAGTAGGATGTGCCGGCGGTCAGCGACCATGGCCACAACACATTCTAACTCATCCCAAAGGTGTTCGATGTGGTTGGGGTCAGGACTCTGTGTGGGCCAGTCAAGTTTTCCACACTAAACTCACCCAACCATGCTTTCGTGGACCTTGTGCACTGAGGCACAGTCATGCCGGAACAGAATAGGGACGAACCCCAAACTGCTCCCACAAAGTTTAATGCATACAATTGTCCAAAATGTCTTGGTATGCTGAAGCATTAAGATTTCCCTTTCCAAGAACTAAGGGGCATAGGCCAACCCCTGAAAAACAACCCATTAGTATTATCCCTCCTCCACCAAACTTTACAGTTGGCACAATGCAGTCAGGCAGGTAACGTTCTCCTGGTATTCACCAAACCCAGACTCGTCCATCAGACTGCCAGAAAGAGAAGTGTGATTCATCACTCCACAGAACATGTTTCCACTGCTGCAGAGTCCAGTGGTGGCATTTTTACACATTTTTTACACATTTTTACATTGTGCTCGGTGATGTACGGCTTGCATGCAGCTGCTCGGCCATGGAAACCCATGCCATGAAGCAACCGGCGCACAGTTTTTGTGCAGATGTTAATGCCAAATGTGATTTGGATCTCTATTGAAGTAGAAAAAAGTAGGTAGGCAGCACTCAAAAGGTGTGGATAAATCACCAGTGGTTTATTCCACTGTGTGACCTTTCGGCTTGCTTAATAAGCCTTTATCAAGCATGCTTGACCCCTGGTGATTTATTCACACCCTTTGAGTGCTGCCTACCTACTTTTTTTCTATTATATATTTTTTGGGGAAGATTGTAACCATGCCCCTGGTTTTGCAGGCACCATAAACATCTAAAAAGGAACCATGAGGAGTGCTGTTCTCATATTAATTTTTCTGCAGTTATTGAGTCAGCAGAGAGTTGGCGACTTTTATGCACCTCAGCACTCGAGTATATTGAGGCATATGAACAATAACCCACAGAGACAAATAACATTTCTACATAGCAGTGAATACACAATTTCACAGTATGTTATGTACCCGGTAGATGAAAGTAGATGTGACCTTCTGTTGTGATCACTATGAAAATGTCATATGATGAAAGTGTAAACCCAACGCCCTCAGCAGCAATCCGCTCTGAGATGCAGTTAATGAGCTTGTAATGTATTTCTTCCAGCTTACACATTGCCTTGACTTATAAACACAATTATTGTGGCTGATGGTTTACAGAATATTATGAACGATGAGGAATATTCACTTCTGACGTGTTCTTTCACAGCAGACAAGGACGTGCTACATTTGTATACAGCATGTGGCCATCATATTATACATGTTTTTGATTTGGGGGTGAGGTCTAATGTGATGCAAAAGAAGACATCATAATTGGGTTTTATTTTATTGACAACCATATAATCCATATGACACAAGTAATATCACTGCTGTAGAAATATATTGTTCATTTCAAATATATAAGATTTATTTGCTAAATACAGTATGGAAAGCCGATCTGTGTGTGTATAAATACCTGCTTTGTTAGTTTATTACATCAAATATAAATTGACATTGACAGTCACACCGCAGAACATTTTCCACAAAATATTTGCTGCTGCGAAATTTACACATGAAATTATGTTGCGGAAATTCCACAGTATTTGTGCCGTGTGGAAACCCGGCCTATTGGGTGAAGAGCAAGCCCAATTTCACACGAGCGTAATTCGGACCTACGATGCTGCTACAGTAGTTCGGGTCATCAGACCTATAGTAAGGCTGGGATTTCCGCCGTATTACACTTGCGTGAAACTGGCTTTAGGGTTCACTTGAAGAATGGAGAAATTAAAAACCGATTCCATACATCTGAATGAGTTTCTAATTAGCAACATGTGCGGGGATTTTTGAAAACCACATTCAGATGTATGGAACATTTACCAAAATTTCTGCAATAAATCAGCCATGTGTGATCGTACCCTTAGCCTCTGTTCACATCTGTGTCGAAGCCTTAATCACAGATTTTGTCCGATTTGCATATTCTTGTAGTCAAAATGATGGACACAATGTCCACCATTTGTTGATTGATATGAAAATCTCTCATCCTTTTTATAAAGACGGTCCACAGCAGCTCTATGTTCTGTAACACCTGGGGGGCACAGTACTGTATAATACACAATGCAGCTCCTTAAGAACCACTACATGTCAGTCAATTAGTTGCAGGCAAAAGGGAAGTAATTCCTACAGAAACAATCTATGACAAACTTCTGCTATATGTAGTGCCTCTCATTTCTGTATAATCATCAGTTTCTGACATCAGAATGGGATCATAAAAATATTATTTACATACATGTCATTGAAAAATTTCCATTGAAGTGTATTATAACAGCATCATTTAGGAGGCAGTTAAAAGTGGACATGCCCATGTTCTGTATAGATTAATGATAGGCTCTCAGAATAAATGAATCTGGTAAATCCAAGTATCCCAGTCCGATGCTAACTCCTTCATATATGTCACTGTTCCAAGTGGAACTCATACATACAAAGAAAAATGCTAGGGCTAGTTTTATAGGAAACCAATGAACCTATCAGTATGCGTTGGAGTAAACTGGAGAACCCAGACGAAACATAATATGTGGAGGACGTACAAACTCCATGCAGATGTTGCTTCAAACTCAGGGCCCCAGTGTTCCAGGTGCGATCCTTCTTGATCAGGATACTATTAAAATGTACAGCATCGAATCAAAGGATATGTCCATATGTATTTCCCCAAAAAGAGAAACCCAGAAGATGGTGAAATCACATATATCTCATGACTACTGCCTATAATGGAAATTAATGCAGATGTAGCAGATCCTTATAGAGAGATGATATTCAGTCATGAATTTTGACAGTAAGAAATGTGTTCAAATCTGCTTTCTGGTGAAAAGAAACATCTGCTGAGAGAAGCAACTATGGCTAAATTCCCAGGAGACGTGATAAACAGCTGTTATTGTGTATGATGAGTCTCAATTCCTGTACATAGTATTGTATGCTATTAATATCTATAGCGTACTGGTCATAAACCAGCAGCCACTATGTATCCACTTACTGTATATGTTCTCACACTAGTGTATGGGCTTGTTACTCATAAAATAGTGTATTAATGGGAACAAAAATGTATAACAGGTGAGTGGAATAAAATACTATGGATGGGAAGAAAGTGGAAACTGCAAAACTGGCGTGTTTTTTTTTGTACATATTTAGTTTTATATTTTCTCTATACGTAATGGATTTTGATGGTCAAGATGTGACTCTTAGTTGGAAACTGATGTTTATACAGAAATGAGATGCGCTACATAGGCGCTGCTCAACTCTCCCAATTTCCATTGGGAACAATTAGAAGAATTAGGGATTTTACCTAAGAAGGAATGTACAGGGTGGGCCATTTATATGGATACACCTAAATAAAATGGGAATGGTTGGTGATATTAACTTCCTGTTTGTGGCACATTAGTATATGGGAGGGGGGAAACTTTTCAAGCTGGGTGTTGACCATGGCGGCCATTTTGAAGTCGGCCATTATGTATCCAACTTTAGTTTTTTCAATGGGAAGAGGGTCATGTGACACATCAAACTTATCGAGCATTTCACAAGAAAAACAATGGTGTGCTTGGTTTTAACGTTACTTTATTCTTTCATGAGTTATTTACAAGTTTCTGACCACTTATAAAATGTGTTCAAAGTGCTGCCCATTGTGTTGGATTGTCAATGCAACCCTCTTCTCCCACTCTTCACACACTGATAGCAACACCGCAGAAGAAATGCTAGCACAGGCTTCCAGTATCCGTAGTTTCAGTTGCTTCACATCTCGTATCTTCACAGCATAGACAATTGCCTTCAGATGACCCCAAAGATAAAAGTCTAAGGGGGTCAGATCGGGAGGCATTTCTTCTGCGGAATAAATAACTCCTGAAAGAATAAAGTAACGTTAAAACCAAGCACACCATTGTTTTTCTTGTGAAATTCTCGATAAGTTTGATGTGTCACATGACCCTCTTCCCATTGAAAAAACTAAAGTTGGATACAAAATGGCCGACTTCAAAATGGCCGCCATGGTCAACACCCAGCTTGAAAAGTTTCCCCCCTCCCATATACTAATGTGCCACAAACAGGAAGTTAATATCACCAACCATTCCCATTTTATTTAGGTGTATCCATATAAATGGCCCACCCTGTATATATAAACATCACATAGGCGCATAGCAAAAATAAGATATATTTCTCTCTTTGCTCTCTGATGTGGAGATTACATGCAGTGTTAGTCGTTCCTCATGCCAATCCAGAGGCCAACTGGAGCTCCTGGGACCAATGCAAAATCTGTAACAGAGCTCTCACCTACCATGTGCCATTTATAATACTGGTATCTTCTGCTATGGCAGAGAGGTACCCTAAACCCCATTCTAACGCTCTGTGTTGTGTCTGAAGTGTGTGATTCCTGACCATGAATTACGGAAACAGCGTAGCTTGCTGAGCTACGCTGTTTCCATAAGTCCCATAGAACTGAATGGTAGCTACAGAAACAGCGTAGCTCGCATGCTACGCTGCTTCTGTAACTGCCATTCACCACTATGGAAGTTTGTAGTTCATACTTTTTTAGGGTATGTGGCAAAACTCATGCAGTGCCCGCCAGGAGGTAGTGTTTGGCACTTGCAGCACCACAGCCTCTTCAAACAGGTGATCGGCGAGTGTGCTGATGGTCGGACCCCCATCAACCTAATATTGATGGCCTATCCTAAAAGTAGGCCATCAATTTTAATAACCCAGATAACTCCTTTCAAATGGCAATTGTCAAAAAAGGCTTAAATGAAAAATATAAATACCATGCACGTCAAAATGTATAAAGAATACAAAATAGCACACAAAAACATACAATAGAAATACATAAAAAAGCAAAGCTTTTTTAAATTCGTATTGATAATGGTTACTGAATAACTGGTGAGAATTCTACATTTATGAAGTAAAGATATCTCAGAATAAATCTGAGTAAGATACGGGATACATAGGAGAATAGGAGCGACGACAGCAAGTCCATAGGGAAAAACACTGCATCACTGGAGGTGAAAGCTGGATGGAGTTGTCACCTCATATGTAGCCAAGAGTGTAGACTGAAATATTGTTAATCACAAGGTAAGTAGGTAGCCCTACAAAATAAAAGAAAGAATTAGAGATTGGATCAAACAAATAAACAAACAGGCAATAAACTTGTTGAGACCTCATAGATGCCTCTGTCTATCACCACCAAGTTTTAGTGGTGATACATGTTCTAAGATCTGAAAGCACACCGGTGAATGACCTGCTTCATTAAAATAACGGGCTACTGGAATTTTTGCTTATGTTTTACTTAATTTCCCCTCTAATGGCACTGCAGGGAAATTAAGCACTTACTGCTGGGTTCCCCCACAAGATTACAGCTGATTGTTGGGGGTCAGGACGGCAGCAGGATACC
This sequence comes from Rhinoderma darwinii, assembly GCF_050947455.1. NCBI lineage: Eukaryota > Metazoa > Chordata > Amphibia > Anura > Rhinodermatidae > Rhinoderma > Rhinoderma darwinii. The sequence goes on from NC_134690.1 coordinate 69,511,635, forward strand.
ATGGGCTCAGATTATCATCGGGAAGAAGACAACCCCTATTGTACATGAACAGATAATAACCGTGGGGCATTTTCAAGTTGTGGCTATGGCCCTTACTGGAATACAGGCACTGTTTATAGCAGTCTGTATATTTTCAATGCAATATAGACTGAGGTTGTCATAACCTACTGTTACCTTTATATCAGCCTTTGCCCTTACGTGAATTGAGGGAATACAGGCTGCTGTAAATGACAGCCTGGATCCTGCTAAAAGCCTCAACATGAATATAAAAACCTCCTCTAATGAGTAGGAAATCTCTATTTATATATTTTAAAGTTGCCAAAAGTGAGAGCTTCAAATATAAGAATGTCTGTAAATAAGAGCTAACCCCCATTGTATCACATGAAAGAGAACATAGCAATATTACACAGTTATCACAGTTTCCAATTTAAGAGCAATTCTTTTACACATTTTTTGTGTTCATTGACAAAAATCAGGACAGTTCCCCATTCTCCATAAAGACTGTAGATCAGAATGTTGCATCATGAGACGATGATCTGGCAGTGCAAGGGTTAAGCTGAAAATGCACAAGAAAACTATTAAGAAACATAACATTTCCTGGTACATTCAGACAATAAGAGAGCAAATAGCTTATGACAGGCGTGCCAGATGCCCCCCAGCTCTGCGGCTCATGCGCACGTGATCCTGCTCCCATCCATGCAGCTCTATAGCTTATCACAGTGCCCCCTCCAGCTGCAACCTCCGTCCCTATTTCCTCTTGTATGTTTGACAAATGCAATCTGAGGGAAGAGCAAGTGAAGCAGGGTAAGGGAGGGGGAGGCAGGGGGTGGGGAGAGCTCACTGCCCTCCTAGAATCATTATTTTCCTGCAGCTCCCAGTAGACATATAGAGAGAACATTGTTGGGCTTTCCTTGCGACTGTGCTGGACCATACAAGATAGCAGAAAAAGATAAGAAAGTCAACTAAGGATGTGCTCATCTCAGGGGAAGAGAACTATTTGCCTGTAAGGCGGTATACTCCACCTGCTACAACAAGAGGTAATGGCTTCTTAGTGTATGTTTGCAGATGAATGGGATTTCCATTGAGGATTGCATGAGGGAGGTAGTGGGCACTGTGCCTTGATGGTGATTTAGTGCAGATGATGGAATGAGTGTTGCCTTGGCTCCTCACCAAGCGTTTTCTTCTTGGCAAGAGTAAACCTATAAATTACCACTATAAGCAATATGTTCATGAGATATACATTAGGCAATATGTTGACTTCAAGGATCCAGCTATTTATTGAAAGGCGACTTGAGCTGTGTCCTTATTATTTAATTACACTGTTGTCCTTGGTGCTGAACCCCCCTATTCTAATGACCTATGATACTTGTCCTTCACACATTTCATCACCGGTGGGTTTGTAGGTCATCCTATCTGGTCTATGGGGCTATATATTTTGGAACTGTTTCTGGAGATGCGACTTGAGCTGTGTCATTGGTGCTTTCATGGCATTGCTGTCCATGGTGCTGAACTGATTCTCAAAAAGGACCTGTGATGTGTGTCTTCCACCTCACTTCATTGCAGATGGGTTTGTTGGTTTACCTATCCAGTCTATGTGGCTAGGGATATTCATATTAGAAAGTGACTGGAAATGAGAGACAATAGTAGATTTTGGAGACCTACTGCATTACTATTAGGTCTGTTAAAGTCCAGAGATGAAACCTCTTTTAATCAGGGTGCAGACAATACTATGCTATTTTCAGTATAGTATTTCATTCTAAATATGATTTTTGGATGTAGATAGATGATAGATAGATAGATAGATAGATAGATAGATAGATAGATAGATAGATAGATAGATAGATAGATAGATGATAGATAGATAGATAGATAGATAGATAGATAGATAGATAGATAGATAGATAGATTGATAGATTTTATTGCGGTAAGTATCCAAATGTGATCAAATGTATAAAAAAAAATTCTTTCTAATCTCCCAAGTAGTTTCTCTTTTTGTGAACGTTTTTAATGAATTACTGTTTTTTTAATCAGTGTAAAATATGGATGAAGATGTAATTGGAATGTACTCTCAATGCAGTTTTGCTGTCATATTAAATGTCCTTAGTGTAGCAAATGAGGAAATAAACCAGGGTTGGCATTTGTATATTCAGTTAGAAATAGCCCAGGGGAATAGAGATACAATCATAGTAATAACTACGTATCCTTAGATTAAGTTTCATCTAACAAATAAACCATCAAATAACTTGAAAGCGACAATTTAGCATATTTGTGGGGAAAAATATATGGTGAAGACAAAACACAGGACCGTCTGGCACTGAATGAGAAAGTCTAGGAAGTAATGGTATTGGGAACTGCATATAAGTTAAATGTATGGATTGCGGAAATATAGATTCCAGAAAAGTACAGATTTTACAGAATTATAGAATTTCGCCTTTTAGACCTTATACTTGATACTGGAGGCCAAAAGAAAAGAAAATAGTCCTTGAATATTGTAAATGGATTGGAAAAAAGTAGAAGATACAACAAAGCAAATAGTATGTAAGCTTTCATAGCTGTTTGCAGAAGGACACCAGATGTCATCTGCTTCACCCTTAGGCTGGGTTCACACGACCATGTTACGTCCGTAATGTACGGAACGTATTTCGGCCGGAAGACCCGGACCGAACACACTGCAGGGGGCCGGGCTCCTAGCATCATAGTGATGTACGACGCTAGGAGTCCCTGCCTCGCTGCAGGACAACTGTCCCGTACTGTAATCATGTTTACAGTACGGGACAGTTGTCCTGCAGCGAGGCAGGGACTTCTAGCATCGTACATAAGTATGATGCTAGGAGCCCGGCTCCTTGCACTGTGTTCGGTCCGGGACTTGCGGCCGAAATACGTCCGTCAATTACGGACGTAATTAGTGTGTGTGCACATACCCTTATACATTCATGGTTATTGTCTATGCCCATCTGCAGATATGACATCAAGCAACAGTCGCAGCATTGGAAAAAGCTTTAACTGTTTACTGTGGGAGGTCCAGCAAGTTATTAGGTGTGAAACTTACATTGACATTCATTATTCAAGTGATCATGTTATCTGTAAGGACTTATGTACAGGACTGTTGTTTTCTTCAGTGTCCTATAAGGTTTTTTGCTGACAGCATACTGAACCACTAATTTCTATGGGGCCATGAACACATTCGTTTTTTCTGCGGATCCGTGTGTCCATTCTGCAAAATTATAGAAAAGGTCCTATTCTTGTCTGTATTCGCGGTCCGTCTTACTCACTCTAGTATATGAGTCCGCAAAAAAACGGACAGCACACAAAAGCCACTAAGATCCGTGATTTGCGGTCTGCAAAGCGGAAATCGTCGTGTGCATGCAGCGTTAACCTGTACACACTGCTGGTGGAGAGCAATCAATTATAATGATTCTAGATTAACAGTTATGGTAGAAGAGTAAACTGGAGTCGATTGTGGAAATTTAGTTATTCAGATCATTTTCAGTTTTTCTTTTATACATTTTCAGGCATTTATCTATTCCATAACTAATTGCACTGAAATTTATAACTTAGCTGCTTGTCAATTTTCTGCAAGCATATGCAAGAGAGTTCCTAGAATCTTAATACACTTAGTTTTTTTTTTGTAGATGTGAGCCCCATCTAAGATTCATATCAATTAATGCCAATAATTAAGTGCCATTACACTAAAACTTTAATATATAGATTACAGTATAATGACATATCAAAAAAAAGTCCTAAAAATATTCCATGTGTTCCTACACCACCAATACAGACAATGGTATATAAAGTAACATCACATGAGTGCTTGATTTAATAATACTGCAAATAAATATAGATGTTATAAATATATAGTAAGTAACTGAACAAATACTGCCATACTAATACCACTATGTAGTGACTCAATAATACCACCAGAATGACAGAACGAGACCACCATACAATGACAGAATACTAAATCCAAACAGTGACAAATAAAACCACCATAACAGTGACTTAATACTACTGCCATGCATGACTGAAAAAAACATCCAAACAGTGACTGAATAATACTACAATACAGTACATGAATAAAAAAGACACACAGTGACTTAATAATACCACTGTAAAGTGACCACACATTGCAATACAATGACAAAATAACACCAGAGTGACTGATTTCATCATGCAGTGACCTTGTAATACTGTGATGCACTGACTAACATGAGTAAACATTTATACAGTGATTGAAGAACACTGCCTTTGGCCTAATGCACATGACCGTGGTTTTTTTGTCTGTGTGCTATCTGCAATTTTAAGAATAGCACACGGTCCCATTCATTTATATGGGCTCATGCACATGACCGTGATGTTCACGGATCCGTGTGGGGGCCGTGAATTTAACTGACGTATTTGCGGATCATGTGTGCTAATTAGGGGGTTCCAGCCTTCCCTTTTTTGCAGATCCGTGAATACTAATGACACCCGGATGCGCTATGGAAGGTTTTTTGTGGAAAAATGGACACCAACTACAGACAATGGATCCATGGTTATGCGTAATGTAAAATCACTACGGTCGTGGGTATTAGGCCATACAGTGACAGTATAATAATGCTGTACAGTGATCGAATAACACTGCTATTCAGTGACTGAATAATATCGCCATGCAGTGACCAAATAATATAATATTTACTGAATAATACCGCCATATAGTGACTCTTTTATATTGCAATACAGTGACTAATACCATCATACAGTGACTGAACATTACTGCCATACAGTAACCAAATGTACACATATAATGGCGGAATAATACCACCATATAGTGACAGAATAAGGCTTTGTTCACATCTGCGTCAGGGTTCCGTTCCGGCGGAGCTTTCCGTCAGAACAGAACCCTGACTTAAACAAATGGAAACCATAGGTTTTCGTTTGTATCACCATTGATTTCAATGGTGACGGATCCGGTGCAAATGGTTTCTGTTTGTCTCCGTTGTGCAAGGGTTCCGTCGTTTTGACGGTATCAATAGCGTAGTCGGTATGCAATCCGTCAAAACTACGGAACCCTTGCACAACTGTGAAAAACGGAAACCATTTGCACCGGATCCGTCACCATTGAAATTAATGGTGACGCAAACCTATGGTTTCCGTTTGTTTAATTCGGGGTTCCATTGTGACAGAAAGCTCAGAGGGAACGCCAGAACGGAGCCCTGACGCAGATGTGAACAAAGCCTAATACTGCTATACAGTGGTCAAATAGTAGTGTCACATAGGTGGTCTGTAAGGTATCATGATGCTGCAGATCAGACAAATGAATACAGTACTGATCAGACACAGTGAAAGGCACCAGCTAATAAACAACAATTAAATGAGATGACTCATAGTCGGCGTCTCTTCTAAATGCAGTCATTCACATTCTCTTTCTCCTCCGCTTAACTCAGACGGCCATTATGGCTTCTTCCAGCTAAAATTTTCCTCTGTCGAGTTTGCCGCATGGAAGTGTTTGGCTCCTCTCCTTTGCAGCACATCTCAACTCTTTCTGGCAATGCAGATGTACACAAATGTTTTATATGCTGCAATAATTCATCAATATTTTACGTAGAAGTGCCCCATAACAGACAGTGCCCTCATAGTAATGACATCCACTATAAACAATGCCAAATATGTGCGCCCCTATAAACAGGGCCAGATATGTCTCCCCTATACACAATGCCAACCTGCAGCCCCTATGAACAGTGTGTGCCAGTAATGCCCCCATATAAACTACCTGCCACCAGTGCTTCCATACAAAATGCTTCTACGCGTCCTTCCCCACGCTCACAGACAGCACAAAGACAGAGGCCATGCTTACTTGATGTTCATGTACCATATAAAGAAGTTACATGTGAACAGCTGCTCAAACATAGCAGAAAGTAGCATTGAAATGATCCGAGGTTATAAATTCAATTAAGTGGGACAACGATCGGTGCCTCAGGTACCAGGTTCCTGGCGCTGGCAGCACCCCTGGGTTTATTCTGCTATTCACATAATAGCATTGGATAAAGCAGGCATGGAACATGCTATATTTATGCTGTGTTCTGAGGATGTGTTTACCACAGAGATCAATTCTCTGATCATTCAGGCAGGAAACACCATGTGGTAAATGCAAACAGCAGGAATGATGATAGAATACCACTGTGTATGAGGACTTCCCTTAACTCCATTAATGTTCCCTAGAAGTGATTTGTATCACTTGACTTAAAGGGGTAGTTTCATGAATACGACCCTTGTTCATATGTCATAAACTGTCTCACAAATTGCTGATTGAATGAAGCAAGTCCAATATATATTTGAGCCCCAGGGAACCCACCGTCAGTCTGAAGCAGATTCTTTAGCACTTCTAACAAGTCTATAGGGAGGGTGGACACTAAAACATGAGCACTATTGGCAGGGGCGGACATAGCATTGGTGCAACCTGTGCAGCTGCACAGGTGCCCAGTAGGTAAGGGGCCCACTCTCCACCTTACAACATCCTTATAGTTTGCATGTATATGCCTGAGATGATGAATTCTATGACTAACAATTACTGATAGACTGTTAGAGAGACATAAGGGCATGATTTATGTTGAGATATTGGAGAGCAAAGGGCTCAAATTCTTGCACAGGGGCTCTCAGCTGTCTGTGTCCGCCACTGACTATTGGCACTTCTGCTTAGCAAAGAGGGCTCACCAGGGGGCAGAGTGTTCCATGTGTGAATACTGTAGATCATGTCAATCTGTCTCCCTGACCAGCACTTCAGGAGTGACATTAAACGGGTTGGCCAGGAATAATTTTTATTTTGACTTAATTTGCCATTCACAAGTAATTTTGTAATATACAATATGTTTAAATGTTCCACCTTTCTTAGTTCTTTATTGAAGTCACGTGCCCGTACCTGCTATAAATTTTTAATTTCCTGTGACGTTTGGTGCTTCAGCCCAGCCAGCACTTCTGGCTGAGTCAAGGCACGACTCGTCTTCAATTATGTATACAGGCAGTGGGCCGGCTGGATGTTCCCTGAGCTCTTCAAAGCTCCGCCTCTGCTCCCACTGCCTGGGGATGACTCTGGGACATGTCAGGGTTGCCGACGCTCTGTCCGGGATTCCGCCCCAGTAGAAAATAGTGCCGCACAACCCCCTGTAGATAGTGCCACCCACACTTCCCATGTAAATAGTGCCACCAACACCCCCCCTGTAGATAGCGCTACCCCTTCTGTAGATAGTGCCATTGGGGCTCCCTGTAGCAGCGGAATCCCCAGCCAGAGTATCGGCCACACTCTTGGTCTAGGATTCTGCATCAGGAGAGGCCCGTAACACCACTGTGGACAGTTACGTCAGATGCTCCCACTAGGAGTGGAATCCCCGGTCAGAGCGTCGGCAACGCCCTAGCTGGGGATTCCACTCCAGGAGTTGCCCCTAACATCACTGTCCATATATGGGTAGTGGCGTCAGTGGCTCCTCCTGGAACGAAACCCTTCGTCAGAGCTTTGCCGATGCTCTGGCCGGGGATTCCGCTCCTAGACGGAGCCCCTGACATCACTGTCTATATATGGACACGGACATCAGGGACTCCCACTAGGAGTGCAATCCCCAGCTAGAGGGTCAGCAATGCTCTGGCCAGGGATTCCGCTACAAGAGTGAGCCCCTGACATCCCTGTCCATATATTGATTGTGACGTCAGGGGCTCCTCCTGGAGCGGAATCCAAGGCCAGAGTGTCGGCAACACTCTGCCTGGGGATTCCACTCCTAGAGGGAGCCCAAATGCCGCTATCTGCAGGGGGCGTGGGTGGCGCTATCTACAGGGGGTGTGGGTGGCACTATATACAGGAGGCATGGGTGCCACAATTTGCAGGGGGCATGGGTGGCACTATCTACAGGGGGCTGTGGGCATTATCTACAGAGGGCACTGTGGCATTATCTACAAAGGGCAATGTGGCATTATCTACAGAAGGCTGTATGGCACTATCTGCAGGGAGTGTGTGGAGCTATCTACAGGGGGCTGTGTGGCGCTATCTACAAGGGGCTGTGAGGCACTATCTACAGGGGGCTGTATGGCACTATCTTCAGGGGCAATGTGGCATTATTTACAGAGAGCACTGTGGCATTATCTACAGAGGGCTGTGTGGCGCTATCTACAGGGTGAAATCTACAGATGAAATTTACCCCCTAAGCAAGTCTAATCAAATCATCAGAGACTTTAGTAACTATGCAATACAGTAGATACATTTTTAACCACAATAGAAAGTGTTGACATATCGCTAAAATATGCCATCACGTTCTGATCAGTGGGGGTCTGACTGCCGGGACCCCACTATCCTGAGAATGAAGAGGGTGGCCTGGAGTGTTGAACTAATGCTCTTTCCCCTTCACATTGTGCAGGGAATTGCAAAACGGGCTCATACACTTGAACAGAGCTCTGTTGCATTTCCCTGCTGTAATGTCGGGGTAGGGAGACAGACAAGTGAGCCCTAATCTACCCGCCACTCAGTCCCTGCCTACTTGCAACGACCCGCCCTAGGCGACGGGATACAACTGGGCGACGGTCCCTACACTCAATAGGTGCACGACAGACAAACAGACAAGGGTACAAAGAAGCCAGGGAAATGGGGAAGTTGCCCACGGGGACACCGTGAGCAACAAGTGAAGTGAACGAGCTGAGTCAAACCAGGAGATGAGCGAGGTAGAAAAACGCAGAGCAGAAGAGTGGTCAGTAAAGCCAAGGTCAATCACAAGCAGAGGATCAGTAGTTCAAGAAGCTGCAGCAGGGCCAGGAAACCAGCAGAGAAGAATCACAAGCAAAGGAGGAACAGGAAAGGCAGGTATAAATAGACAGAGGGCGGGAGCTAGCTCCGTCTGGCCAGGCTGTGATAGGCTCTCCCACTCCTAAGCCTGCCATCCTGGGTAGTCGAAGATGGAGTCAGTCTCACAGACATAGAAGCAGGTGCAGACTGATTACCTATGGGTGTCGACACAGAAATTGTGTCTGGCAGATCCTTTACACCTGCACAGCGTAAAGCAGGGAGTGCCACTTTGCGGTAAAATCCTAATAGAATTAAGTCCCTTAGTTCTCAGGATCGGGGTCTCAGAGCATGAGCCATCATCGATCATAATAGCATGGCATATCCTATCAATGTGCCACCCCTTTCAATTATCGAAATACCACTTTAAGGCAATTATCAAACATATCAATGTAGGAAATAATAGTCTTTGAAATATAAATAGGTAAAGGGTAGGATAATATTTTTATTTATTTAAAACCTGCGACCCTACGAAATAAACAACCTAGACTGAGCCCAAACCCTTTTGTGGAAATAAAGATTTAATATATCTGTGTTGCTAGAGGCTCATTTATACAAGTGTGCTAAGTGGCACTTCTTTATTATGCTGCTATAATGAATGAGCCATTTTTTCAAATTTACTTTACTACTTATCACCTCATTCATTTGGTCCTTAGAGGTTTGCACCACTGGCTGGTAATCACTTAGAGTCTGGAGAAAATAGTGGTTGAATTTTACCACTGAAGTCTTAGAATGTATTAAATGGGTTAAACAAACATAAACCTCAACATAACATGAGACATACTGTATTGTAATTTCCTCATTTCTGACCACTGATCCCAGGGATCTCATCTGTAGGACAAATGTTTGATTACCAAAAACTCTGGCTCGGTCACTGAGAATAAATAAATGAGGATTTACCAGGAAATTCACTATCCAAAACAGTTTCCCAGCCGCCATATTTGTCTCCCGGTCCACTGGGAACAGAAGTGTTGCTGGTGCATATACATACATGTCAACCATCCTCTTTTTAATGTGAGTGCTGGATCTTCACAAGAGCATGGAGATCCTCTATATACCTTCTGTTACTGAGAAGCAGTCCAAACTAGTTTCCCTTTAAATGATTTTTTTAATTATCATTATTTATCACCTAACTACAGGATAAGTTATAAATATCTGATCGTGGAGGTCCGACCGCTGGGATCTCCACTAATCACAAGAACGGCTTACCTTGCTGTTAGTGCGCATGCCCGGCCACCGCTCCATTAATTTCTTTGGGGCTGTCGAAGATAGCATGCGCACTACCGCTCCATTCCTACAGGGACCCTAGGAACGGCAAGGTAAGCCGGTTCAATGGTGGTCCCAGCCGTTAGACCCCCACAAATCAGATATTTATCACCTATCCTGTGGTTAGGTGATGAATAATCATCATGGTAAATCCCCTTTAAGCCTTTAAGCCTTGTCGTGTTGGCTACGTCCAAAGGAACATTTATAAGGTATCATGCACACACAGAGCTGCATTTACAAAGTCTCTACAGTGGTACACATAGTTACTGCTTCACACTATGGAGGCTTAGGCACTTGATGTGCCGCCATATGGTACTTCCATACAGCACCATATTACAGATCTATTCGGAAGTATATTTCCATAATACAGCATTAGATGAAGCATGTCACGATTTTCTTTCTGTTAGAAAAAAACAAAACGTTAGGACTTATGAAATCTGAGGCATGCGTAGGTGCAGTAGGGCCCCATAAACTTCTATAAATTCAGATTATGGCTCGATACAATTCAGAGCTAGTACAGAACTCTATGCAGCCCTGTACATTTCCTCTAATTATTATGTCCATGGATGAGAGATAGAAGTAGACAAACCTCCCTCTGAGCCTGTCTAGTGCTGAGTTATTTCATCAATTCATACGTACTCCCAGAGAACCCCTTCCATATTTGTATTAGTTGTGTGGAGATTTCTTTTTCCTGTGGGTAAATACCAGACTGCAGCTCCGGTAAATACGTATTATTAACATACACAGAAAACACCATTGATGTCTTTGGCACTCCATACATGTTAGTAACGTGCTATTATACCTAATGTTACATACCCGCCTAGGATCTTACGTTGCTCTGTCCCTGCTGTACAACGCCATTGCATATTGCTGCAGTAATATAGTGTTAGCTTTCTCTTCTTTTTGCTGTGCTCTGTTGCTATGCAACAGAATGATTACTCCTGGACTACTACTGATGATCATCAGGGCCTACTATTTAAACCCAGCCAGGTCACTCATTCATTGCCTGAGTATCAATTTCTGTATAGACTCTGTCTCTAGCCTATTATATACCAATATTGACTGCATGTATTTGACCTTGCTCTTCTTTGGATTCTGCTTATTGCCATGTCGCTCTACCGTTTATGTCCTGATTTTAATTCTTGGCCAGAAATCTGACTTTTCCTTCATTTGTTCCTTATGGATTGTTGCACCCAATTGATCTTCTGGTTCTTACCCACAACTCCATCTGACTATTCTCCAGTTCCGTCATTGCTGCCAACTGGTGACTACTCTGAGGACAACAACCTGTGGATCTGACCGGTTATGTCCTTTTGGGTGTCCTTGGTAACAAAACAGAAGGATCCCTTAGACATTGCACCTCACTTTAGTCTGCGCCAGTTTTAGCCTCAAGGTTCCACTTTCAAGGTACGTCAGAGTGACACTCAACCACAAACAAAAGATCAGCTGTAAGAGCCTTATAGTCAAGACCAGTGGCTCCCAAACTTTCTGAGGCCGGGACCCACTTTTGGCCAAGACTTGTGACCCTCCAATACCGTACTTAGCCCCATTTCGTCTGATGCATGTCAACATCATTCGTCGTTAGATGCCAGTACTTAGCTCCATTCGAAAAATAAGTCCCTGCAACATCGAAAACAGCGACAATTGTGCAGGCGGGGGTTGGCTCAAGGTATCCTGCTGCTGTGCGTCGCTGAGGCCCGACTATAGCTGCTGATGGTGGGTCATGTGACCCGACCCATCCATTAGTGGCCAACAGAGGCATAGCTAGGGGTTTAGAACAGGGGGATGAAACATATCTGAGAGGGCCCCAACACAGTGGGCCTCCACACAGTATAATGACCCCCACACAGTATAATGAACCTATAGCTGCTCCCACACAGTATAGTGGCCCTATAGTGCCTCCCAACACAATGTAATGCCCCTGTAGGGCCCCTACACAGTATAATGCCCCTATAGCTGCCCCCACACAGTATAATGCTCCTATATAATGCCCCTATAATGCCTTCCTACACAGTATAATGCCCATAAAGCTGCCCACACACAGTATAATGCCCCTATAGTTGCCCCCACATAGTATAACAATGCCTTATTGCCCTCCACACAGTATAATACCCCCATATCTACCCCCACAGGATAATGCCCCTATAGCTGGCTCAAACAAAGTTTTATGCTCTATAGCTGCCACCACAAGATAATGCCCCTATAGCTGCCCCCATACAGTATAATGCTCCCATACCTGCCCCACACAGTATAAGGCCCCTATAGCTGTCCCACACAGTGTAATGCCCCTACAGATGCCCCCACACAGTGTATTGACCCCATAAATGCCCCCACAGGATAATGCCCCTATAAGTGCCCCCACACAGTATAAAGCCCCTATAGCTGCCCCCACACAGTATCATGCTCCTATAGCTGCCATCCCCGCAGCATAATGCCACCATAGATGCCACCACACAGTAAAATGTCCTTATAGCTGTCTCCACACAGTATAATATCCCCATAATCGCAACCTCACAGTATAATTCCCCACAGCTGCCCCCACGCAGTATAATGTCCCCATAGCTGCCACCTCATAGTACAATGCTCCACAGCTGCTCCCACACAGTACAATGCCCCCATAGCTGCCACCTCACAGAATAATGCCCCACAGCTGCCTCCAAGCAGTATAATGCCCCTATAGCTGCCTCCACATAGTGCCTAATAAAAATGATAAAATACATACCTACAGTGAAGGAAATAAGTATTTGATCCCTTGCTGATTTTGTAAGTTTGCCCACTGTCAAAGACATGAACAATCTAGAATTTTTAGGCTAGGTTAATTTTACCAGTGTGTGTTAGATTATATAAAAAAACAAAACAGAAAATCACATAGTCAAAATTATATAGATTTATTTGCATTGTGCACAGAGAAATAAGTATTTGATCCCCTACCAACCATTAAGAGTTCAGCCTCCTCCAGACCAGTTACACGCTCCAAATCAACTTGGTGCCTGCATTAAAGACAGCTGTCTTACATGGTCACCTGTATAAAAGACTCCTGTCCACAGACTCAATTAATCAGTCTGACTCTAACCTCTACAACATGGGCAAGACCAAAGAGCTTTCTAAGGATGTCAGGGACCAATATCATAGACCTGCACAAGGCTGGAATGGGCTACAAAACCATAAGTAAGACGCTGGGTGAGAAGGAGACAACTGTTGGTGCAATAGTAAGAAAATGTAAGACATACAAAATGACTGTCAATCGACATCGATCTGGGGCTCCATGCAAAATCTCACCTCGTGGGGTATCCTTGATCCTGAGGAAGGTGAGAGCTCAGCCGAAAACTACACGGGGGGAACTTGTTAATGATCTCAAGGCAGCTGGGACCACAGTCACCAAGAAAACCATTGGTAACACATTACACCGTAATGGATTAAAATCCTGCAGTGCCCGCAAGGTCCCCCTGCTCAAGAAGGCACATGTACAGGCCCGTCTGAAGTTTGCAAATGAACATCTGGATGATTCTGAGAGTGATTGGGAGAAGGTGCTGTGGTCAGATGAGACAAAAATTTAGCTCTTTGGCATTAACTCAACTCGCCGTGTTTGTAGGAAGAGAAATGCTGCCTATGACCCAAAGAACACCGTCCCCACTGTCAAGCATGGAGGTGGAAACATTATGTTTTGGGGGTGTTTCTCTGCTAAGGGCACAGGACTACTTCACCGCATCAATGGGAGAATGGATGGAGCCATGTACCGTCAAATCCTGAGTGACAACCTCCTTCCCTCCACCAGGACATTAAAAATGGCTCGTGGCTGAGTCTTCCAGCACGACAATGACCCGAAACATACAGCCAAGGCAACAAAGGAGAGGCTCAAAAAGAAGCACATTAAGGTCATGGAGTGGCCTAGCCAGTCTCCAGACCTTAATCCCATCGAAAACTTATGGAGGGAGCTGAATATCCGAGTTGCCAAGCGACAGCCTCGAAATCTTAATGATTTACAGATGATCTGCAAAGAGAAGTGGGCCAAAATTCCATCTAACACGTGTGCAAACCTCATCATCAACTACAAAAACGTCTGACTGCTGTGCTTGCCAACAAGGGTTTTGCCACCAAGTATTAAGTCTTGTTTGCCAAAGGGATCAAATACTTATTTCTCTGTGCACAATGCAAATAAATATATATAATTTTGACAATGTGGTTTTCTGTTTTTGTTTTTTTATATAATCTATCTCTCACTGGTAAAATTAACCTAGCCTAAAAATTCTAGACTGTTCATGTCTTTGACAGTGGGCAAACTTACAAAATCAGCAAGGGATCAAATACTTATTTCCTTCACTGTATGCCCGTTCCCAGGACAGGTAGAGGAGACCATTCTGCTCTTCCGGTCTGTGCAATGTGTGGCTCAACGCTGACAGGCACGACGACATCACTACATCATGCCTGTCTGCTCTGAGCCACTCACAGCTCATGGCAAAGTGAATTCTGGAGCAAGGAGCCATCAGCCCTTTGATCCAGCATTGATTTTAACTGTATACAGTTGAAACCGGGACATCAGTCAGTGGCTCGCGACCCCCCGGAGGACTTCACGCGATCGCCCAGGGGGTCACGACCCACAGTTTGGGAAACCATGGACAAAATAATCATTTCTCATTTGTGTGATCATCATGCCGAGTAGATGCACACCCACATAGAAGAAAAATCACCAGGGAAGGGTGACTTTAAGTAGGCAAAAGTCAATGGCCTCGGAGAGAGAGATGATTCTTCATAAATTTAGCAGTTTGAAGATCTGCATTGTGCCTGACAGTAACTGTGAATTTCTAACCCTTTTCTAAAATCTTATGCCATCACCAGACAGATTTTTATTAGCCTTAATATGGAGTCTATCAGAGGAAAGGGGGTAAATGTTTAAATAATAATGAAAAACATAGTTTTGTGTTTTTATTCTATGTTGTCCTGGCTGTATAAGAATAAATTATAAAATGTTACTATTTTCATATTTGCTGACATCTAGTGGCCAAACAGACTATACACTAGACTAGAAAAAAACGAAGAAAAAAAACCATCTCATTCTGCAGCCTGCAGTGAAATTCAATGTTATCACCTTATTATCAGTGTTAGATGGAGGATGACTGAAGTTCTGATGGTCATTTGTACTGCTTGACTGAGATAAGTAGCTTTCATACTAATTCTGGTCTAAAGTGGAAAGCCTATACTCATAGAGCATCAAAATGAAGAAGTCCTAAAATCTTTTTGCCATTCACAACTCAAAGTTGTGAAAAATTACACCTTATCCTGAAATGGGGATATGTCACTTACGAAAAGAAGGTACATAGAGGAGTCTACATAGAGGAGAGTTACTACTGTGTGTGCCCCCTTAATGCTTCCATTTGGCTGAGAGCCCTGTTTGTTGGGTGCAGGAACACCAATGGACTGCCTTTTCTTAGGTCATTTTTATAGATACTGTGTACATCCAATGAAAACCCTCTAGAAACCCTATACACTAGCCCTATTATAATTCCGCTGGCAAACAGAGTCTTTTTGAGAGATTTTGCAGACATGTCATGGACCACATGACATAACATACGTCATGCTGATTTGTTTCCTGGTTTTGGGTACTGAGTATACCAAAGCATTATTGAAGTGATCAATGAAGTCCTCTAGTGGGACTATAAAATAATGAAATATATTATAAGAATTTGGTTGTGTTAAAAAAATACACATATATGGTTTCGTCACAATTGTAAAGACCCATATAATAACGTTAACATGTAAGTTAACCCCTTCCCGCTCCTGGACATACTATTAGGTCATGGTAAGTGCATCGTTCGTGCTCCATGACATAATAGTACATCAAGGGAGGTTCGGCCATTTCGGCACATACAGGAGCCGTGACAACTGCTGTCTCGACATCTACATTATAGCGGGTGGAGATGGTTGCTATGGCAACCGGAGGCCTAACAATGGCCCCCGGCTATGCCATCTACGGAAGCCTAGTGGGTCCTGACAAAGTCAGGACCCACTATGCTTGCGGTCAGCGAGTAGCATGTAGTGCAGTGCAATAGAATTGCGATCAGGGCCTCCTGCATTCAAGTCCCCTAGTGGAACAAAATAAAAAAGTTTAAAAAAAGTTGTGTAAAAATAAAAGTTTAAAAGTAATAAAAGTAAAAATCCCCATCTTGCGCCACTGGCTACAGGCATCGGTCCCGGAAATTGCGGAGGTCGTGACTACTCTCAAGACTTTATTGGGATATGATAAAACGGACCTAGAAAGACACAAAGAAAGGTCTACAGAACAATTTTTTAAAACTTGGCGTACATTCATTGAACAACATTATCCCACAGCAGAGATAGGGGTGTTCATGCGCACATTTCGACACACATCATGGTATAGTTCACAGAGTATCCAGGGCACGCTAGGCATGCTGATAGCTAGTTAAGAAAATGTTCACCGAGATGGAGGAGAGTTGGGGGGAGGGAAGGGAATTGTTGGCTTTGTTTTGCCTTATTAATTGCTTTGTAACTTAATGATGACAAGTAAAATGGCAAATAATTTTGAAGCTGGAACACATTGTTATTTGATGTACGTATTATTGTATGTGTGACACACACTGCATACTTGTAATTGTTCTGGCTTTGAATAATAAAAATATATTTGAAAAAAAAAAAAGTAAAAATCCCCCTTTTTCCCTTATCAGGCCTTTATTATTAAAAAAATAAATAAACAAATAAACTATACATAATTGGTATCACCGCGTCCGTAACGGCCTGAACTACAAAAGTATTTTGTTATTTATCCCGCGCTGTGAGCGCCATAAAAGAAAATAATAATAAACCGTACTAGAATCACAATTTTTTGGTCACTTCACCTCTGAAAAAATGGAATAAAAAGAGATCAAAGAGTCGCATGTACCTAAAAATGGTTCTGATCGAAACTACAGTTTGTTACACAAAAATCAAGTCCTCGCACTGCTTTCTGATGGAAAAATAAAAAAGTTCTGGCTCTTAGAATAAGGCAACGCAAAAAGGAAATGATTGTTTATAAAAATATTTTATTGTGCAAACGCCATAAGACATAACAAAAACAATAAACATCTGGTATCGCCGTAATCGTATCGCCACGCAGAATAAAGTGAATATGTCATTTATAGCGCACGATGAACGCTGTCAATTTTTTTTAATAAAAAACAATAGTAGAATTGCTGTTTTTTAGTCACCACGCCTCTTAAAAATAGAATAAAAACTGATCAAAAAGTCGCATGCACCCCATGAAAACTAGAATGAATTCTTCAAGGGGTGTAGTTTCTAAAATGGGGACACTTTTAAGGGGTTGCCCCTGTACTGGTACCTCAGAAGCTCTGCAAATGCGACATGGCGCCCAGAAACCAATCCAGCAAAATCTACAGGCCAAATAGCACTCCTGCCTTTCTGAGCCCTGCTGTGTGTCCAACCAGCAGTTTATGACCACATATGGGGTATTGCTGTAATCGGGAGAAATTGCTTTACAAATGTTGGGGTGCTCTTTCTCCTTTATTCCTTGTCAAAATTAAAGATTTGTACCTTTTATCGGAAAAATTAGATTTTCAATTGCACAGCCAAATTCCACAAAATGCAGCAAAAAACCTGTGGGGTCTAAATGCCCACTATACCCCTCGATAAGTTCCTTGAGGGGTGTAGTTTGCCAAGTAGGGTCACTTTTGGGGGGTTTCCACTGTTTTAGCACCACAAGACCTCTTCAAACCGGACATGGTGCCTAATAAAAAGGAGGCCTCAAAATCCTCTATGTGCACCTATGCTTCTGAGGCCAGTGCTTCAGTCCATTACCGCACTAGGGCCACATGTGGGATATTTCTAAAAATGGCAGAATCTGGGAAATAAGTATTGAGTTGCATTTCTCTGGTAAAACCTTCTGTTTTACATTAAAAAAAATAATAAAAAGGATTTTCTGTAAAAAAATAAAGTGTCAATTTCATTTCTACTTTGCTTTAAATTCCTGTGAAACACCTAAAGGGTTAATAAACTTTCGAAATGCTGTTTTGAATACTTTGAGGGGTCTAGTTTCTAAAATAGGGTGTTTATGGGGGGGGGGTCTCTTATATATAGGCCCCCAATGCAACTTCAGAACTGAACTGGAACCTAAAAAAAAAAAAGAGGCTTTTGAAATTTTATTCAAAATATGAGAAATTGCTGCTTATGTTCTAAGCCTTGTAATGTCCTAGAAAAATTAAATAATGTTCAAAAAATGATGCCAACATAAGGTAGACATATGGGAAATGTGAACTAGTAACTATTTTGGGTGGTATAACCGTCTGTCTTAGGCCGGATTCACATGAGCGTGTGCTTTTTGCGCGCGCAAAAAATGCGGTGTTTTGCGCACGCAAAAGGCCCATAAAAGCTCCGTGTGTCAGCAGCATATGATGCGTGGCTGTGTGATTTTCGCGCAGCCGCCATCATTATGACACTCAGTTTTTATTTATGTAAACAGAAAAGCACGTGGTGCTTTTCTGTTTTCATTCATAGTTTTTACTACTGTAGCGCACATCACGCGCGGCACACGGAAGTGCGTCCGTGTGCCGTGCGCGGTTTTCACGCACCCATTGACTTTAATGGGTGCGTGATGCGCGAAAAACGGGCAAATATAGGACATGTCGTGAGTTTTACACAGCGGACATACGCTGCGTGAAAATCACTGACAGTCTGAACGGCCCCATTGACTAACAAAGGTCCGTGCACTGACGTATTATACGTTCGTCTGAATAAGCCCTTACAAGCAGATACATTTAAATTAAGAAAAATGCTATTTTTTCCAAATTTTCTGTAAATTTTGCTATTTTTCACAAATAAACACTGAATATATCGACCACATTTTACCACTAACATAAAGCCCAATGTCATGTTTCTCGAGAAAACAATCTCAGAATTGCTTGGATAGATATAAGCATTCCAAAGTTATTACCACATAAAGTGAAATATGTCAGATTTGAAAAATAGGCTCTGAGCCTTAAGGCCAGAACTAGGCTGCGTCCTTAAAGGGATCCTGTCATCAACATCTTACCTGTTAAACTCACCTGACCCCTCAATGGCCGCAGCTGTCCAGAATTCGTTCCTGTTCTCTTCTTTCCTGAAGTCCTCCTCTGTCAGTAAATGTAGTCGTTTAAATTCTTCCCACCTTTTATGGTAATTATTTTTCCCTCTGGGATGCAGCTTCTTAACCCCGCCCACCGCCACTACCTGTCCGGCCCTGACTGGCTAAGGAGCTGTCAATCAAAAAGAAGGAGGTGGAGTCCACTCTGAGATGCTGGAGAAATGAAAATCTGACTCTTTTCAGATGAAGATTTGACTCTTTTCTGCTCATTTGCATACGGCATGGGACCACTGAAAAACTGAATACTAAAGGTACAGAGCTTACTTAGAACATATTTATAGCTTAGATGACAATGATTTTTCACCCACTTTCACCAGGTATTACTGGCTTTATAGCTAAAATGCTGGTGACAGGTTCCCTTTAAGGGGTTATTTGGGGACCAAAAATTGCATTGCAATAATATATTTATGTAAAACTAAGTAACTCACTAATATACTTTAAATAAAAATTCTGTACTAAATGGTGCAGTTCAAACCTCATGAATTATTCAGGAAGTGCTAGAGCTTTTCTAATAAGGATGACGCTCCGACACTGCCCCACGTGACCGAGCTCTTGCTTCATGTGCTGTTTGTGAACATGACCGCAAGGGGCTGTCGCATTGCCTATTGCTTGAGTCCCGAGCAGAGATCATCAACTAGCACTTTCCTTGGGACTCCAGCACTTCTCCCGACGTCAATATTTGGTAATTTAATGGGTTTCCCATCGCTGGAGTCCCCAAGCAAAGCATCAGCTGATGCTCTGCTCGGGGACTCCACAACTTCTGCCGACGTCACTGTCCATATATGGACAATGACGTCGGCAGCACTACTGGAGTCTCCAAGCAAAGCATCAGCTGATGCTCTGAATGGGGACTCCACAACTTCTGCCCACGTCATTGTCACTGTCCATATATGGATAATGACGTCGGCAGCAGTACTGGAGTCCCTGAGCAGAGCATCAACTGATGCTGCTTGGGGACTCCACAACTTCTGCCAGCACATGAAGCAAGAGCTCAGTCACGTGGGGCCGTGTCGGAGCATCATCATTATTAGAAAGCACTTCCTGAATAATTCATGAGGTTTGAACTGCACCATTTATTACAGAATTTTTAATTAAACTATATTAGTAAGTTACTTCGTTTCACATAAATATATTATTTCAATGCAATTTTTAAGGGGGAAACCGTACCATGAACGGCTTAAAAACTAAGGTGGAATTGCTTTTTTTTCCCAATCCCCCCTCCAAAAAAAAAGCAGTTAATGAATAATTGATATAAATCCCACAAACGAAACCCACATCTTGGAATGCTGCAACATAAGAACAATATTTTTTCCATTAAATGTGCTAATGTTGTGTAAAAGTAGCCAAATATAAAATAAAAAAAAACATTTGGTATCGCCGTAATCATACTTGCCCAAAGAATTGAGCATGTGCAGAACAAAAACGGATCCGTTAAACGTAATGCATAACTGATACAAACAGATGGCATATCAGTTTGTATCCGTCATCCAATGACTTCAATGTTCAAAAACCCGGAAAGCTCCTTTCCGTCAGGTTTCCGTCATTTTTGACGGAAACAATAGCGCAGCAGACTACGGTATTTCTTCTGTCAAAAAAAAAAAGAGAAACCTGATGGAATGGAGCCTAACTGAGCACAACTGATGCAAAAATAAAACTTATTGAAATCAATGGGTTTTTTGATGGAAACGTTAACTTCCATTCTTGTGGTCCTTTGACGGATACGCAAGAACAGAAGCCACAACACAGATTTGAACGCAGCCTTAAGGCAACTCATTATTTATGCTGATGTTAATCAGGAGGCCAAAATAATTAAATGTCCAAAAAGTGACAAGATAGTAGCAGTTCATATGCATATAGCATGAGGCAATGAAACAAAAAAGTGCCAAGTGCAAGCTATAAGGACAGCTGAACATCTAGGACAACCCAAGCTGAAACCATCCTAAGCAGTATATAATGATACAGCATGGTTACCAAGTGATATGAGAAATGGGGGACAATGACAATAAATAGGGTCACTGCACCAGACACCACAACCTGATGCACGTTTCGCATAAGCTTCTTCCAAGGGTTCACAACACTGATTTATACAACCCAGGGTGTAAATATAGGGCGTGCAGGGACAGCGATCCATCTGCCCCATATGAGGAGACAATTACTAGGAATTGTACTATGAAAAGCAACAAGATAAATAATGTGTGAGAGTTGGGGAGCTCAATTACAGATTGTGCATTGGGACCCAGAAGCTCAGACAATCACACAGAACTAAAGAAAAAAAATGTACATCTTCTCTAGTCCCTGTCTTCCACCTAGGCAAAGCTATAGGGAGTGGGCAGGCAGATTCACAGACATACAATTCATATAATCTGAGTGGCGGAAACATCTCTATGACACCCATAGCCCTAAAGGGCATATGGAACGGGGTTGTCAACATGAGACATCCCCTAGGCTGTGCTCCTGTGTCCGAGTATCAGGTTCTGCATCATAATGGTAAGTATTCCTAATTCTCAGGGGCTAACATACCATATGTGCAACCTGTAAAGTTGCACAGGGGTCCAGTATTTGAGGGGGGCCCACAGTCACTTTCGAGACTAAGCTATTGAGTTTCAAGGCTCACAATGACTGGTGGATTGTTAGAGAGACATAAGGAGGTGCTTTATGCTGAGATATTTGAGAGCAAGTTGCCCATATACTGCTCCTGTCTGGGGGGGGGGGGGGTCCTCTGCTGTCTGTTCGCCTCTGTATGTAAATCTTCATGGCTTCTACTGTGCATTTTGGTCTGTAACACAGTGTACAATACAGAACTGTATTGTGGTCTGTTTTGCAGGCAGCATGGTTCCATGTGGGGTCACTGGGGTGCCGTATTATGGATTCAGAGAACACAGTCTGATATACAGTATCCGATGAAACCTGCGGTAATATTTGTATGCGCACTCTGCATAGCAAAATAATCTCGATATACTGGCGTATTTTTATATAGTTGTATGCATGGCACCATTAAAAACATTACCATTGTATTCAGGATCCATGTGATACAAATTCTCAATATGGTCATGTGTATGAGGCCCAATGCTGACTTGACATGTTACAATAGCAGCAGTCCGGTTTCGTCTCTGGTATGCCCCCTATAGCTACGGCAGTGGACTGCAAGGATTTGGAAATGTAAAAAGCAGATGTACAGGAGGAGCAGGGGAATCAGTGGTCCATGTGAAGGAAACCCAACCGTGGAACAATATATAATAAAATGTATTAGTTTGCAATTGTGTCTCTATTGTTGTAACAAAATTGAATATTCTAGGTATAAATTTGTAATTTTTTTTCTGAACAATTGGCTCATACAGAGATCGCAAGATTTCAGAAAAGCACAGGTATTTTAGGTATTTTACTGGGTTGAAATGAATGAGGTGGATATGTGATTCAAGATGATGATATGAATACATATTGCAATAATAATACCTGTCTTTGCTCGAAATGTGACTGAAGAGAAATAACACAATGCTGGGGTCATGCTGACTAAATGTATCTGTCACAATTACCAGACCGGTTACTCGGTAACTATGGGAACACACTGTTAGATGCAACTAATGTGATTACAGCTCTTGCTATGGAAAGTTCACTTGTCAGTAAAGTTCTGGCAAGACAATAATTTTGAGATTTCAACCAACAATTTCAGATAGTTTAACCCCTTAATGACCGGCCTATTTTGGACCTTAATGACCAAGCTATTTTTTACGTTTTTCAATCGTCGCATTCCAAGAGCTATAACCTTCTTATTTTTGCGTCGACATAGCTGTATAAGATCTTGTTTTTTGCGGGACAAGTTGCACTTTTTAATAGCACCATTTTTAGGTACATATTATTTATTGATTAACTTTTATTAACTTTTTTTTTGGGGGGAATAGAAAAAAAATCAGAAATTTCGCCACTCTTTTTTGCGTCCTAAATCTACGCCGTTTACCGTGTGGTATAAATAACACAATAACTTTATTCAGCGGATTGTTACGATTGCAACGATACAAAATTTGTATCGTTTTTCTTTGTTTTACTACTTTTACACAGTAAAAACACTTTTTTTTCAAAATTATTTGTTTTTGTGTCTCCATATTTGAAGAGCCGTAACGTTTTTATTTTTTCGCCGATGCGGTCATATGAGGGCTTTTTTTTTGCGGGACGACTTGTAGTTTTTATTGGTACCATTTTGGAGTAGATGCGACTTTTTGATCACTTTTTATTACATTTTTTTAAAGTCAGTATTCACAGAAAACAGCAATTTTTCCATAGTTTTTTATTATTTTTTTTACGGCGTTCACCGTGCGGGTTAAATAATGTAATAGATTTATAGTTCGGGTCGTTACGGACGCGGCGATACCAAATATGTGTAACTTTTTAACTTTATTTTGTTTTTTTAATAGTAAAGCATTTTGTAAGGGGAAAAGCTGGGTTTTTCATTTTTTTCACATTTTTTTTAAAATTAACTTTATTAAACTTTTTTTTCACTTTTTTACTAGTCCCATTAGGGGACTATAATATGCGATTCTGCGATCGCATTTATAATACACTGCAATACTTTTGTATTGCAGTGTATTACTGCCTGTCCGTTTAACACGGACAGGCATCTGCTAGGTCATGCCTGCGGCATGATCTAGCAGGCATTCACTCCAGGCAGCCTGGGGGCCTTTATTAGACCCCAGGCTGCCAT
This sequence comes from Rhinoderma darwinii, assembly GCF_050947455.1. Lineage (NCBI taxonomy): Eukaryota > Metazoa > Chordata > Amphibia > Anura > Rhinodermatidae > Rhinoderma > Rhinoderma darwinii. The sequence goes on from NC_134690.1 coordinate 69,535,521, forward strand.
TAGAGACACAGACACTCGGCGATCGTATGGCCGGGTGTCGGTGGGGGAGAGAGGGAGCTCCCTCCCTCTCTCCAAAACCACTCAGATGCGGTGCTCGCTATTGAGCACCGCATCTGAGGGGTTAAACGTGTGAGATCGATACTAATATCGATCTCACACGGCAGAGCAGGCACGCTCCCAGCCCTCAGCTGCCTCTAGCAGCTGAGAGCAGGGAGATCTGACAGTTCCCTGCTCTGTTTACTTATTCCGATGCCACGACGTAAAAAGTCTATGGCATCGGAATAAGGCCCGTTAGTGACCGACGTAGAAACACGATGGGCCGGTCACTAACGGGTTAAAGTTTTTTTTTCCCATTTATGGAATATCCACAGGATGTGGCCAGGGCGCAGCGGGAGCTGAGAAAGGTAGGACGGTGTTTAGGGGGCCCCGTTCTAGAGATAGGTGGGACCCGCATCTATCGGACATTTTTGGCATATCCTGGAGATATGCCATAAGTGTCGAAGATGGGAAAACCCCTTTAAAGACCATGGAAACCTTTAAAGTAACAAATGAAACAACTTTTTAATAGTTTTTTTATGTACATTTTTTTTTACTTTTTGAGATACAGCTCCTATGTATCCTGGATACATAAAAGCTGCATCTTGCGCTCAGTTCCGAAACGGTCAGGTCAGCGGGACTGACGGCTTCGGTAACAGCAGGTCCTGCTATAATTTATCACATCTAAGTTCATGAATATAGATATGATCAATAACCAAGTAGTTTAAAATACCATAATACGTTGTTTTATAAAAAATAAAAAAAGTGTGCAAAGGTAAATAGCATTTAAGTATCACAATTTATTCCAGTTAATTGTTGTACTTATATTAGGATTATAATAAGACATACAGTATGTTTGGGTATCATTACCCCTTTTTGTCATATGGGTACCCCAAATATAAGTTGGTGAAAGGGCTTCTTACTGCTGGGACCCCCTAGCAATCGGCTGTAATCTGTGGAGGCATCAAGTAGCAAGTGTGCAATTTGTCTACAGCACCACTACAGGTGAAATAAAGCATTATACAGCGGCCCACTGAAATCCCCAGACCTCCAGAGATAGAAAGAGAAATGCTCTTTGTAGCAGCTCTCCACTCTAGTTGATAGATAAAGGTCCTGAATAGGGCACCCACTTCTATTAACTTAGAATTCTGGAAAATGGGTTCACTTAACCAGACAACCTCTTTAATCATTACCATGTTATACTTAGAGGGGTTGTCCCACGAAGGACATTTATCACCTATCCACAGGACAGCACACTTATATTTCCGTCAGCCCCATTGAATGAAGGGTGCATGCGAGACCACCGCTCCATTCAAACTCCTCATCACTGCAGTCGTGCAGTGAGAAAGAACTGGGGGCTTGGGACACATTTTAGCGATCGATCTCAGCGATCAGACACTTATCAGCTATCCAGTGGATTTTAAAGAGTAAATTTACTTTAGACCTCATGCACACCATGGTATTACAGCTCCATACAAACTCCAAGTTATGCAGAGCTGTAATATGGCACCAATGGAAGTCTATGGGGCTGTACCTGCCTCTGATTTTATATGGTGGTATATAGAGGTGCCATCGTGCCATGTTCAGATGCCATATTATGGAGACTTTTTTTAAATAAAAAACGTATGTTTAAGAAGGATATTTATGTTATTTCTTTACATGACTCATGCTTAAAGGAGTCTTTTACAACCCCTAAAAAACTGTGCAAGTGGCAGAGGGCACAAGTGATTTGGAACAGTGCCAACATTAAAAGGTGAACACATTAGAAGTTTTTTTTTAAAAAAACAAAAACATTTGGAGCCACTTGCAAGTGTTTTTTTTAGATCCCTTTAACTTCAGGTCAATCAGACATGTCATAAAAGTGTGACTCCCATTCATTACAATGCAGAGTGACAGTGCATCACGGCCACCTCTCCGTTGAGAATGGGAATTAAGACGCCTATTCCAGAAACCACCGGAGATCCAACGGCCAAAAATGAAGAGTTACCTTTGTAAGTGACTATGAATTAGAGGTTGCTCACCACTAATAATAGGAGTTTTTGAAAGAAAAAAAATGAGTTAGGATTATTTCAATCCCACTTTTATGACATGCCTGTTTGGTGCCACTGATAAAAGCTAAACTGAAATGAACATCATAATTTTAAATCACTGCTATATCCATAATTTTCCACTATTAATATCAATAGCCTAAATTTTGGCACATGTAAAGCAATGTTTCAGCTTTAATAGTAGGTGTCAGCACAAATGGGCACATAATAGGCAACGATACAACGGATTAAAACAATATAATTCAGATTTAGGAGTGCTAGTATTGTCTCACCATCAGAGCTTTTATACATTAATGGAGATATAAACTAGATATAATCTAGATTTTTTTATATATATATATATATATATATATATATATATATATATATATATATATATAATCTATTTTATAGTTGTGGCTCAGGGTTCTGTAATATAGAGCCATAGGTACCGCTATATAGTGCACTTATACGGAAATATGGAGGTATTTTCCCATAGAAGCAAAGCTTTCAGGCTTGGATTGGTCCAGCAGAGTACCAGAGGTTTCGACAGTGAGTCCAGGCTCTGACAAAATTATGAGCCCCAAAGATCCACCAGAGGACAACCCTATTTGGAGGTGATTTTAGAGCGATTTACCTGCCAATAGGGTCTATTTGTTATGGCTCGATTCACAAGACAAGAAATAATCGTTATTGATGACAGGTCCTGTGCATACAATGTTACTATGTTATTATTGATTTTAGACACTGTAGTCTATAACTGACTTCTTTCTTTTCCCCATTCACATGTGAAGATTTTATAATGAAAAAAATTATAATAGTCTAAATAACAGTGAAAGACTGACTCTGGTGTGGGGTCTCCGGCAATATACGCAGATGAGGCACCATGTACGTTAATTTAAATCTGAAGTTTAAAAAAAAAAAAAAAAAAGAAAAAAGGATTTAATGTATTTTTTCTGAACAACAACTTAAAAGCTGTATTACATATGTAATACAAACAATGTGTGGGAGGGATCCTCCAGCTCACCTTGTTGCAGATTTTCACTGCGCCCTGCGCCTGGATCTCCATGACGGCTCACGGTGTAGTAGACAGAAAAAAACAACCAAAAGTGGATGGTCCAGCGCAGTCAAATTTAAAATAGAACGTTGTTCCAATTTTATTTGGATGATTAAAACAAGATAGTTCCTGAATGTAAGGGTGAACACATGTATAAGGTGCCTACGCGTTTCAGACGTACACCACGTCCTTCCTCCATGACTGCGCTGGACCATCCACTTTTGGTTGTTTCTTCTGTCTACATATGTAATAGTTTCGGTCGTAATGCATATATAAAGTGGCATCAATATCTCATACATATTTGCGCTATAACAAACAGCTGCCACCTATAGGGCCCACATGTTACCATTATAGGTATATAACTATTATGCCCATATAATGCAAACCACAGCACTCAGATAAATAACATTCATGGAGTCCATTTACTAGCTGCCAAAGTTGCCACATATAACCAGCCATGTCAGCCATTGTGCACTATTAATGCTAGTTATGTTACCCAACAGCTATGCACAATGCTTCCATAAAAGTGTCACAGTGTACCCATAATAGTGTGACATTACCAGCTATTTGGTTGGTCAGGTATAGGATCTTTATAAAGTTCATGAACTTAGATGTGATCATCATTGGCTGGATCCTGCGTGTCAAGTGAATGGTAGAAGGCTGCAATACTGTGAAATGCGTCGGCGATTCACAGTACGAGCTGATAAATACTGAACGTTAGTAAAACTCAGGAGATAATTATTGATTTGGGCAGAAAGCGTAAGGAGATAAACGAGTTGTGTATCAATGAGCAGAAAGTGTCAATTGTGGAAAACTATAAGTATTTGGGAGTATTTATTGACAATAAATTGGACGGGAAGCTAAAGTGCAAAATGCTTTATAAGAAGGGCTCGAGTCATCTGTACTCTTTACGCCAACTGAGGTCTTTTAACGTCTGCTCAGAAATGTTACAAATGTTTTATAATTCCGCGGTGGGGAGTGCAATATTTTTTGCTGTGATTTGTTGGTACGGTAATGCGAGGGTCAGGGACATTAACAAACTAAACAAGATTGTCAAGAAGGCCAGTAGTATTATTGGAGGTGCTATTGAACCGGTTAGTACGTTGGCGGAAAAAAGGATTTTACGGAAATATTATAGAATTGTTGCTTGTCCTCAACATCCGCTATATAGTTATGTTAAATTTAGTAAACAGTTCATTTAGTAAACATTATCTGCACTTAACCCCTTAACGACCAAGGACGAAAATGAACGTCATGGTCGGCTGCTAGTTCCCGCACCATGACGTTCATTTTCGTCCGCATTTCAAACTGTCGCTCTGTGTAAAGACAGAGTGACAGACCCGCGCTGACAGTTGTCCCCGACAGCTGAGACATCAGTCTTGCCGGACAGCGGACCATCGCCGCTGATTTCGGCAGTTAACCCCTTAAGTGCGGCGACGGATTGCCGTCGCCGCATTTAAATGGTTTGAAGCACATCAGCAGCCCCCACGAAGTGATCGTGGGGGCTACCGATGCTTGTCACGGCAATCGGAGGTCAGATAATGACCTCCGGGTTGCCATGCACGGAAGCCTCGGAGGAACAGCCTCCGGCCGTTCCTCCTCTGCTTCCTGTCAGCGTGACAGTCACGTCACAATGACAGTTAGAGTACATTACACTACGTGTGTAGTGTAATGTACTCTAGCAGCGATCAAAGCTGGAAGACTAAGTGTCCCCTAGTGGGACAAGTGAAAAAAGTAAAAAAAAGTAATAAAAATGTTTTAAAAAAAGTGTAAAAATAAAAGTTATAAGTTCTATAAACACTAAATGCTTTTTTTCCCTATAATAAGACTTTTATTATAGAAAAAAAATGAACACGTTAAAAAAGTACACATATTTGGTATCACCGCGTTCGTAACGAACCCAACTATAAAACTATAATGTTATTTTTCCCGCACGATGAACACCCCAAAAAAAATCAATAAAAAACTACGACAGAATCGCAATTTTTTGGGTCACCACCGCTCCCTAAATAAAGAATAAAAAGTGATCAAAAAGTCGCATGTACCCGAAAATAGTACCAATAAAAACTTCTATCCGTCCCGCAAAAAACAAGCCCTTACACCGCTTTTTTGACTAAAAAATTAAAAAATTACGGCTCTCAGAATATGGTGACACAGAATTTTTTTTTTTTATAAATAAGTCATTTCTTTGCGCAAACGCTTAAAAAAATGACCAAACCTATATACATCTCGTATCGCCGTAATCGTACCAACCCGCAGAATAAAGTAAAAATGTCATTTATAGCGTACGGTGAGCGCCACAAAAAAAAACCCTAAAAAACGGTGTCAGAATTCCTGTTTTTTGCTCAGGATTGCAAAAAAATGGAATAAAAAGTGATCAAAAAAAATCGCATGTACCCCAAAATGGTACCAATGAAAACGACAGAGTGTCCCGCAACAAATAAGCCCTCACACCACTCTATTGATGGAAAAATAAAAAAGTTATGGCTCTTGGAATGCGGGGAGTGAAAATCTAAAATATGAAAGCAAAAAATGGATCAGTCCTGAAAGGGTTAATTCATTTCTAATGAAAAAACTTTTGACCACATGTGGGGTATTTCCGTACTCGGGAGAAATTGCTTTATAAAAAAATGGTTGTTTTTTTCCTCCTTTTTCCCTTGTGAAAATGAGAAAATGCAACATTTTAGGGGAAAAAATTTTGATATTAATTTTCGCGCCCTAATTCTAATAAACTCTGCAAAAGACCCGTGGGGTCTAAATGCTCACTATACCCCTAGAAAAATTCCTTGAAGGTTTTTCCAAAATGGGGTCACTTTTGGTGGGTTTCCACTGTTTTGGTCCCTCCAGTGCATTGCAAATGCAACATGGCACCGAAAACCATTCCAGCAAAATCATAAATCCAAATGGCACTCCTTCCCTTCTGAGCCCTGCTGTGGGTCCAAACAGCAGTTTATTACCACATATGGGGTATTGTCGTAATCGGGAGACATTGCTTTACAAATGTTGGGGTGCATTTTCTTCGTTATTCCTTGTAAATAATAAAAATTTCTATGTTGTTTCAGAAAAAAAGTACATTTTAATTCTTACAGACTAATTTCAATATATTTAGCGAAAAACCTGTGTGGTCAAAATGCTAACTATACCCCTAGATAAATACCTTAAGGGATCTAGTTTTCGAAATGGGGTCGTTTATGGGGAGTTTCTATCATTCTGGCAGCTCAAAGCTTCTCCAAATGTACATTGGGGCCTAAAACATTTTCAAGCAAAATATGAGTCCTGAAAGCCTCCGGGTGTTCCCTTCCTTTGGGGCCCTGCCGTGTGTCCAAACAACGCATTAGGGCCACAATGTGGGTATTTTTGAAAACAGGAGAAAGAGGGTGATAGATTTTGGGGTGTGTTTCTTCATTTTCATGGTCGCTTTACAAAGAAATCGGTCTTCAAACAAATACTTTTATGAAAAACGTGAAATTATTATTTTTTTCACCTGATATGCATTAAATTTAGCAAAGAACTGTGGGGTCAAAATAATTACTATACCCCTAAATAAATACCTTGTGGGGTCTAGTTTTCTAAATGGGGTCGTTTATGGGGAGTTTCTATCGTTCTGGCAGCTCAAAGCCTCTCCAAATGTACAGTGGGGCCTAAAACATTTTCAAGCAAAATATGAGTCCTGAAAGCCTCCGGGTGCTCCCTTCCTTTTGGGTCCTGCCGTGTGTCTAGGCAGCGCATTAGGGCCACAATGTTGGTATTTTTGAAAACAGGAGAAACAGGGTGATAGATTTTGTGGTGTGTTTCTTCATTCTCATGGTCGCTTTACAAAGAAATTGGTCTTCAAACTGATACTTTTATGAAAAAAAGTGAAATATTTTTTTTTTCACCTGCTATGTATTAAATTTAGCAAAAAACTGTGGGGTCAAAATACTTACTATACCCTTAGGTAAATACCTTAAGGGGTCTAGTTTTCTAAATGGGGTCATTTGTGGGGGTTTCCACCATTCTGACACCTATGAGCCTCTGAAAACCTGGCTTGGTGCAGGAAAACAAAATGTACTTCAAAATTTATACAATTATTATTCAATTTGTAAGTCCTCTAAATTGCTGAAAATTTATTTTATTTTTTCAAAAGTGCTGCCAAAATGGAGTAAAGAGATAGAAATATATATTTAATTAAAAAAATTGTACAGTATGTGTGTACATATGTGACATATTGCAGTTAAAAATAGGGGTAATTTTTACAAAATTTCTTCCATTTTTCTATTTTTTAATTAATTTCCGCAAATCGTATCAGTCTACTTTTACCACTAAAATAAAGTACAACATATGACGAAGAAAAAATGTCAGAATTACTTGGATATTCAAAACTTTCACAGAGTTATTCTCTGATAAAGTCAGACATACCAGATTTGACAAATCTGGCTTGGTCATTAAGGTACAAACATGCCCGGTCATTAAGGGGTTAAAGTGCACTAAAGACAGGTATATGAGGTCCTTTTTACCTACTGATATAGCCTTATTTAATAGATAGCCTAAATAGTTTTTTATTTTTTAATTGCTATTTTTATATTTTTAAGCTTTATAGTTAGTACTTAATGTCATTTTAGGTATTAACTTTGTTATAAATGAACTATATATGTATTGTTGACTATAATTAATTTCCCTCTTGGGATCAATAAAGTCCTTCTTATTCTTATAAGGAATGAAGGGGAAGCAGCGCTCGTACAAGTGCTGCGGCCCCTTCAAAACAACTGAACGGTGGGCTGAGCCGGTAAAAAAGACAATATACTGCAATACAGTAAGTAGTATTGCAGTATATTGTGCAAGCGATCCAACGCTCACTAGTTGAAGTCCCCTAGGGAGACTAATAAAACAGTTCAATAAAGTTGTTTTTTATATCCTTTTCCCAATTTCCTTAAAAGTAATGTAATTTTTTTTTTACATATTTGGTATCTCCGCTTCCGTAAAACTCAAAACTATTATAATATAAGACTATATAACCCGCATGGTGAACGCTGTGTAAAAAAATGTAAACGCCAGAATTTCCATTTTTTGGTCACCTTGTCTCCCACAAAAAAATGGAATAAAAAGTGAACAGGACCCTGACTGAAATAAATGGAAACCATAGGCTTCCATTTGCATCACCATTTATTTCAATGGTGACGGATCCAGTGCCAATGGTTTCCATTTGTCTCCGTTGTGCAAGCGTTCCGTAGTTTTGACGGAATCAATACCGTAGTCGCCTGCGCTATTGATTCCGTCAAAGCGACGGAACTCTTGCACAACTAAGGCAATCGGAAACCATTAGCAGCGGATTCAATGGTGATGAAAAAGTCAGTCAGGGCTCCGTTCCGATGGAAAGCTCAGACAGTACGTCGGAAAGGAGCCCTGACGCAGAAGTGAACGAAGACTTACCCGCAGAATAAAATTAATATGTCATTTTTACCGCAAGGTGAACGCTGTAAAAATGTAATGTTTTTTTCCACCCCACAAAGATTTTTTTCCCAGTTTCCCAGTTCATTATATGATATGATACACGTAAAGATGCCTTGAAAAACGACAACTTGTTCCACAAAAAAGATATCCTCATACGGCTATATCAACGAAAAAATGTACGGCTTTTGAAAAATGGGGAGGAAAAACCGAAAAGAAAAAACGAAGAATGGCTTCGGCAGCGGCAAGACTTAAAATAGCCATTTACTTACAATGTTGTGTTAGATGGACCAACACTGATTTCCGATAGTAAGACAGTAGCGGAAGTATTTATTTGGCGCCCATTTAAGATTTAATAATTTATGACTAAAAGGGTGTCATGATCTCTAGAAGACTGTTCTTGCTTTTTTGTATAATACTAACAAATTTTTTATTGCGGTTTACATAGCGGCCAGATTTTGCTGATAAGTCTGCTTGCACCTTGAAGATTGTGTACCTGGAGATTTACTTTTGTTTTTAATTTTGTCTTTTACTAATTTCGGTTGCGGTATATATTTAATCTGATATAATGGACAGTTTATTTAGTAACTGATTGCAAATGTATGGGGAGTTTTTTTGGAGTAAAAAACAAATTTGTGAATATATAATCACCTGTCATTTCTTTTACGATATTACAATCTATGTTTGTAATAATTGTAATATTTTTTTATTTATATACTTTACAGATTACTATTTAAAGACATGGATAAATCCCCATCCAAACCTTACTCAACCAAGAAGAGAGTAAAAATACATCCCAACACTGTGACCGTTAAGTACACATCCCATTATCCACAACCTGGAGATGAGGGATATGAAGACACCAGTGAAGATAATGGTGGTTTTGTAGAGGAGAATCCGAAAAAAAGATTACTAGGGGATGCCAAAAAGAAGGGGAGAACCTTCTTTGGGACTATGGATGCCCGACCAAAGCAGATAGAAGATCATGATAATGATCTTGCTCAGCAGTTACAAAGTTTTGCAGACAGTTCTATCTTTCAGTCCAGGAAAATGTGGGCTATACTGTTTGGGTCAGCAATGGCCCATGGGTGTGTAGCACTTATCACAAGATTGGTTTCTGACCGCTCCAAAGTGCCATCACTGGAGTTAATATTCATCCGTTCTGTTATGCAAGTTTTATCTGTGATCATGGTTTGTTATTATAAAGAGGCTCCATTTGGGCCTCCAGGGTATAGACTACGATTATTCTTCTATGGAGTGTGCAATGTTATTTCCATTACTTGTGCCTACACCTCCTTCTCTATTGTTCCACCAAGCAATGGAACCATTATGTGGAGGGCAACCACGACAGTCTTTAGTGCTATACTGGCCTTCCTCTTGTTAGATGAACATATGGCAAATGTTGACTTGATCACTGTGGTTAGCAGTGTATTTGGTGCATGTTTGGTTATGATTCCAAATATAGTTAATGAAGAAAACTCCTTTCTTGGTATCTGGAAGGAAGCCTTTGGTTACACCATGACGGTCATGGCTGGCCTTACCACTGCACTGTCCATGATAGTCTACAGGTCTATCAAAGAGAAGGTTAGCATGTGGACTGCTCTTTTTACCTTTGGATGGACTGGAAGTGTTTGGGGGGCCTGCACAATGTTTATTCTTCAAGAACCAATTATACCGCTGGATGGAGAAACGTGGGGCTACCTTCTTGCAATTTGCTTGTGTTCTACTGTAGCATTCCTTGGTGTCTATTATGCGTTGTATAAATTCCATCCAGCCTTGGTCAGCACGGTGCAGCACTTGGAGATTGTCGTGGCTATGATCCTGCAACTTCTAGTGCTGCACATGTTCCCCAGTGTCTATGATGTAATCGGTGGAGCAGTCATCATGGTCAGTGTCTTTGCTTTGGCTGGCTACAAACTTTACCTAGGAAGATTGGGGAGACAAGATTACCAAGAAATCCTGGACTCTCCTATTAAATGAGGCCTGTTGTCTCTTTTTCCTTGACTGTCTTGTGTCTGTAACAGTGTTGCATACTGCACATTCCACTGTTGAGGTGACCAAACCTGAGATTTACTCCAAAGCCTGGAGAAAAACAATAGAAAAACATAGATTAAGAACGTATTTTAATATAATTGATTCTTTTTTTGTACTGGTTGTGTTATAGTATTATGACTTCATTATGAGTACTTCAATCTTGTTACGGCTGGCTACTTAGAGGACTATGTGGCTACAATAATGGGCAGACCTGGTTAGTAATGGATTATTAGAAATTTGGTGGTATATTGGAATACAACTTTAGAACCTGTCTAAAATAGTTACACTAATATATATATATAATACTACACAGAATGTTACTTTATCCACATACTATATTTTGCCATAATACTAATATCCACATTGGAGGCACTTTAGAAGATATAATTATAAATTGCTTAATGGATAATTCCCTAAAGGGGTTATGATGATAACATGTAGAGCTACAGACATTGTCTGCTGAAGGGTCAGTACAGATACTATCAGCAAATTAAGTCCCGGTAGCCCTGTATATTTTTACCATATCGCTCCTAAAGTGATTCCTATAATATCTTTATAATATGGAACTGTCCTTTAAAGAAGTTAATCTCCATTTTGCGACTATAACAGCTTCCATTCTTCAGGGAAGGCTTTTGACAAGATTTTGGAGTGTGTCTGTGGGAATTTGTGCCCATTCAGCCAAAAGAACATTTGTGAGGTTAGAAGGTCCGGCTCGAATAGATGTTCCAATTCATACGTTCGATGAAGTTGAGGTCAGGTCTCCGTGCAGGCAACACGTGCTCCTCCATATCAAACTCAGTACAGTCATGCTGGAGCAGGAAAGAACCTTCCTAAAACTGTTGTGAAAAATTTGTAAGCATACAACTGTCTAAAATGTCTTTGTATGCTGTAGCATTAATATTACCCTTCACAGGAAATAAGTGGAATAGCCTAAACTCTGAAAAATAACCTCAGACTGCAAATTTTAAAGTAGGCACTATGGATTCCGGTAGGTAGCATTCCCCTTTTATCTGCCAAACCCAGATTCATCCATCAGACCGCCAGATAGGGAAGCGTGATTTGTCAATTCAAAGAACTTATTTCCACTGCTCCAGAGTCCAGTGGCGGCGTGCTTTACACTATGCCATCCAACACTTGGCTGATCTTAGGTTTGTGTGCAGCTGCTCAACCATAGAAACCCATTTCATTAATCTCCCCACACACAGTTCTTGTGCTGATGTCATTTCCAGAGGCAGTTTGGAACTCTGTAGTGAGTGATGTCACAGATGATAGATTATTATACCCCATGCGCTTCAGTACTTGCTCTGTGGTCCATTGCGTCATGGTTGAGCAGTTGTTATACTTAGATGCTTCCACCAGGGCAGATCTAGCAGTTTAGAAATTTTATGAACTGACTTGTGGCAAAGGGGGCAAAAGAGTCGCTAAGTTCTTGAATTCATGTCCTTGATTTTATACTGTAGAGGGGAAGATCACCAGCTAGTCCACAGGATCTATGATGCACGGTGCACGTGATAACGGTCAGCCGGAGCAGAAGGCACAGCATACAAACTAAGGATACATCCGGCACCCAGGCAAACGATCAAATGTACCATTTTTTATATCCAACATTCATGGTACAGTGAGTGTTAAAATACAAACGTCAACTCGTTTCGAACAGACAAACTGTCCTTATTCATGACATGACTTTATTTTATACACTTGTTTGCAATGGGTGTGGCTAAAATACCTCAACTCAATAATAATGAAGGGCGTTCACAAACCTTTGGTCATATATTGCAGATTTACTAAACTGTGTAAGATTTAGATGGCATAAATTTAGATCAGGCAATCTGGAAATGCGCCAAATTTTTACAGCAGCTCACGCTAGACATTTCTCTCTTCCTTACAACAAACTCTTGGTTGGCTTAGTTTTTGTTTGGCTCATTTAAGCCACATCCCTTTCTGCTAAGTCACACCCCTTCCTGCTAAGCCACACCCTGTTTTCTAGACACTTTTTAAAAGTGTCCAGTGAAGCACAAACATCTGCTCTTAAATTAGTCTAAAATGAAATGCGCCAAATTGCACCAAGATTTGGTGCATTTTCAACACATTCTACACACAGACACAGAAGTAAATTTGCCCCTAGTGTATATTTATTACAGCATTCATCAGCTAAATACAAGTTGCTGTTTTTTTAAATAGTCTATATATCAGGGAATGGCTGTTTGAAAAAATTATACATTTAAGTTTCTATATTATTCTACTTGTCAACTATAAAACCTATTTCTAGCACTGCCGTTTAGTAGCAGTTCCACAATGTCATGTTTCTGCATGACATGTAAAGGGTTTGGATGGGAGTTGTGCCATGGTGATCTTGTGTAACTTTTTCTCACATGGTGGCTTACGGGTTGGGCAGACAGGTAGAACAGGTACTGCTTAGTTTACTCTTATGTATGACTAAATCAAAATAATATTAAGGTGATATTCTGATTATTAGACAGCGTTATATGTGCGGTTATGTGTCAAGGGCTAAATGGGACATGTTGGAATGTGATCTTGGCCCATACCGACAATGTACCCCAACGCTGCCCAAAGCACAAATCGATGCAACACAATGGAAATTATGTATTCACTTTTTGACTCTAATTTCTTGGCGTAAAAAAAAATTACAACGGCACAAAAGATGCAATTTGTGGGAAAAATTGCAACAATTGTGCAGTTTCCAACACGTTTCTAAAAAGTGGGAGGAGCTTAGCAGGGCGTGGCCACGCAGGGCTTGACAAATTTACCAAATTTATGCCAGAAGCTGGCCTAAATTGTAGCACAAATCTACTCCAGCCCCTAGCTTTACAGCAAGAGCTGCACCTAATTTATTAAGAGTCATGCGCCTCTTAATAAATTAGGCACATTTTGCTCTAGAGATCTTTATCTTAAGGTTGGCGTATGATATGGAAATCTTAATCTCCCCCAATGTAAGCAAGAAAGAGGGGCCAGAGACAAAGGACTTGGAGATCACAGCTGAGGCAACCTGGGACAATGGGCAGATTGCCCCACAAGTTAAAGCCAGTGTGTAGCCCCAGCCCAAATGCCAACCTTCTCTATAGATAATTATTTTATTAAAGGGGTTTTCCGACTTATTAAGGAAAAGTGGCAGTGGAAGAAGGGATGAATTAAAAAAGAAGCATTACTCACCTCACAGATTCCATGTCGTACTAGCGCCAGAATTTAAGCCAGGCATTACATAAACAGCCATGCCTATATAATCCGAATGCACAATCTACCTATAACAGGTCCCATTTCCCTTTTTGTAGAAATACCAGAGACCCATTTATAATAGGATTCATAAAGAATCATATAGTCCAAATAGTATCTTAGTTCATCCTCAGATTGCAATTGAATATGTAAAAACCTGGTCTTTGCAGTTAAAGGGAATTAGTCTTTCTAAAATATTTCTCATTAGAGAACTACCGGCCACAATCAGCATATTTAGTCTTCCTGAATCTTCCTGAAACAGAAAGAATGAGGAAATTTGAGAGACAAGTCCGGGGGGCTGCAAGACGGGAACCACACATCATCATTAAAGAGGCTCTGTCCCCACATTATAAGTGGCCTATCTTGTACATGATGTGATCGGCGCTGTAATGTAGATAACAGCAGTGTTTTTTTATTTAGAAAAACGATCATTTTTGACGGAGTTATGACCTATTTTAAAAGCTTTATGCTAATGAGTTTCTCAATGGACAACTGGGCGTGTTTTACTTTTTGACCAAGTGGGCGTTGTACAGAGGAGTGTATGATGCTGACCAATTAGTGACCAATCAGCGTCATACACTTCTCTCCATTCATTTACTCTGCAGATAGCGATATAGCTATATCGTTATGTGCAGCCACATACACAAATACTAACATTACTGCAGTGTCCTGACAATGAATATACATTACCTCCAGCCAGGACGTCATGTGTATTCAGAATCCTGACCACTTCTGTAGCGTCTCTGTGCTTTACAGCACAGCACAGCGAGTTCTCGCTGTGAATGACAACTTACAGTGTAATCTCGCGAGACTACGCCTGCTATGCTGTAAATCACAGAGACTATACAGAAGTGGTCAGGATTCCAAATACACATGACATCCAGGCTGGTAGTGATGTATATTCATTGTCAGGACACTGCAGTAATGTTAGTATATGTGTATGAGGCTGCACATAACGATATAGCTATATCGCTATCTGCAGAGTAAATGAATGGAGAGAAGTGAATGACGCTGATTAGTCACTGATTGGTCAGCGTCATACACTCCTCTGTACAACGCCCACTTGGCCAAAAAGTAAAACACGCCCAGTTGTCCATTGAGAAAGTCATTAGCATAAAGCTAATATAGGTCATAACTGATCATTTTTCTATATAAAAAACACTGCTGTAATCTACATTACAGCGCCGATCACATCATGTACAATATAGGCCACTTATAATGTGTTGACAGAGCCTCTTTAAGCTCCTCATTGTCAGTTTGGGAGACGTTTCTTGGGAACAATTAGCTCTATTTCTATACTTCTAGAGATTATTTTTTTAGTTCATATATACATGTCTGAAAAAGATTACGTGTTGATTTCACAATAACTAGGACTTGATAGTTATGGGGTATCCAAGGTAGAAAACCCATATTTAAATACCCTATTAGAGAATACTGTCTTAATAGAGGGAATGGGTCTCTCATTTGGGACCTCCATTAATTAGCTGGATCAGAGAGCAGCTAAAAAGAGCACACAGACAGCTGAGTGATTTCAATGAGCACAGTGTAATGCTTCATTTCCCCTGTGGTGGTGCTGCAGGGGAATTGAGAACTTGTTGCCAGGTTTTCCATGCACATTACAACTGATTGGTGGAGATCCCAGCAAAGGGACCCCCTGTGATCAGCTTATTATCGGGGAAACTTTCTACCAAAAAAGATTGAAAAAACCCTCAAACAGCACTTTTAATATTTATTTAAGAATATAGGCCCATGGTGAAACAATAGTTTTGGAAAAGTGTCTCCTCACCATTGAAAATTAATGATTAAGCATTAATGAGAATTATCATATTTCTGAAGTTTTGCTACATTATCTCTTCATTAGACCAGAGAATTATTGAAAAAAAGTTGAGCTAAAATGTTTGAGCTTCTCATCCAGTGCACCTTGTGGTTTAACAATATGGTAATTGTGGCACAGAACATTCAGAAGTGATATTATCAGATATATGTCTGCCCATTATTGTAACCATATTGTTTGTTTGCAAAATCTTTAAAGTCCATCCTTGTACTGAAGAACCACATTATTCTGTATTGAAAATGCATTACATAATACCGCAAGTGACCTGTTGCGGGTCTTCTGCTGTCCAGAAGCAGTATAGGGCAGGCGGACATATGCGTGTAATGACACAACGTTAATATGTCCACCTGTCCTATTCTGTTGCCTCTGCTGATGTCTATTGTCAAATACCAGCAGGGTCTAGGTGGTTTATGGGCACCCCTAGCTGCAAGGCCATTTTACACTATTGATTATCTGATCACATTTAGAATAAGGCCCAGTTTACGGAGTCATGACAGCTATGACGGATCCGATTTTGAACGGATCCCAGTTGGTCCTATTTACTTATTTTAGGGTTCATGGGGGTTGCCATATTTTTTTTAGACAGCTCTATCTTTGCTGTCAAAAATACCAGTACCTCTTATGGAAAGCGAAAAACATGTGAATAGAGGTTAAAGGGGTTGTCCAGGCTCGGGACGTTTTTCCTACTGATGACCTATCCACAAGACAGGTCTCAGTATATAATCGGTGGGGGTCCGACACCCGGACCCCACACTGATCAGCTGTTCTGGCTGCCTCCGGATGTCCGTGCCGGAAGCAGATGCTCCAATCACAGTACAGCAGCCATGCTGCAGTTCTGCTCCCATTGTGAATAGGAGCAGAGCTGTAGTACTGCAGCATGGCCGCTATACAGTGTATGGAGCCATCTGCTTCCAGCACTGAACACTTCATAACATCCGGTGTCCGGAGGCTGCCGGACCAGCTGATCGGTGCAGGGTCTGGGTATCTCACCCCACCAGTCATATACTGAAGACCTATCCTTTGGATAGGTCATCAATATGAAAAACCGCCCGTGCCCGGACAACCCCTTTAATCTTAGAGGTGATAAATTTCTGAAATAAGTATGTGCCAAAACGTGGACTATGCTTCAATTAATCTAACTTTACACAACTGTTATCTGTTAAAAAATGACATTATAGACTTGTGTTGCCATATCTGTGCTAAAGCTAGGAGTATACGTAGGCTGGAAGTTGTGATAAGATCATGGTCTTGATGCAACTTTGAATTATTCCCCATGGTTGGAACTTTTACGAAAGGCACAATGATCCACAGGGAATAATTGAAATTGCATCACAATTGTACCCCAACTTTTATATTGCCGTGTAGACCTAGCCTTACAGCAAACCCTGACTGGCCACTCATTCTGGGTCACCAATAGGATAAAAAATATAATAATAAATACCTAGCCTCAGGTAATGTCACATCACCATAATTATGTAGTTTAAGTAAGGCCTCATGCACACGACCGTGCTCGTAATTACGACTCGTAATTACGAGCACGGCCGTTCACGGGCAGCCGGCCGCTTTTGCGAGCCGTGCTGCCATTATAAAGTATAGCAGCACGGCCCGTAAAATAGAAAAATAGAACATGTTCTATTTTTTTAACGGCACGGGCACCTTCCCGTGAGAAAACGGGAAGGTACCCGTGGCTAACAGAAGTATATGAGCCCGTTATTGCGGGTCGTAATTACGACCCGCAATAACGGGTGTTTTTACGGTCGTGTGCATGAGGCCTTACTGTCGGCTTAGTCTTAATGACAAAACAAGAAGGTAACACATTTATGTTTAGAGATACTTTATCAAAAATATTTGGGAAGTTTCTTATGAGCAATGACCTTATAATACTTTCTCCCAGTAACAACGTATTTCCTTTTAGTGTTGATGAGGAACAGTTTACAAAATCTGCTAATAATAACTTACGCTGTCTTCACATTCTTTTCCACCAGATTTCCATTGCTTTTTGACGGTCACAATATAGCACCAATAGAGAAACTGCATGCTTAACGCATGGGA
The DNA here is from genome assembly GCF_050947455.1 of Rhinoderma darwinii. Lineage (NCBI taxonomy): Eukaryota > Metazoa > Chordata > Amphibia > Anura > Rhinodermatidae > Rhinoderma > Rhinoderma darwinii. Next base: position 69,553,219 of record NC_134690.1, read on the forward strand.
AGAAAAGTAACATGAATTTTATTGGTATAAATTAAAAGCCAAATACAAATAGTATAAAAGAGACACAGTACAAATCATATAAAAGACAATGGTGAGTATGCAGGGCAAAAAATATGGTCGCAAACAAAAGCGGAAAGAAGTATTCACAAACCAAATCATAAATCAATATTCAAGAGGCAAATGCCCCAGACCAGTAACCATGCATACCCACCCAACCCGACGCGCGTTTCGCTCAGAAAGCATCGTCTTTCCCCTTTTGTTTGCGACCATATTTTTTGCCCTGCATACTCACCATTGTCTTTTATGTGATTTGTACTGTGTCTTTTTTATACTATTTGTATTTGGCTTTTAATGTATACCAATAAAATTCATGTTACTTTTATTTCTATAGGTTAAGCATGCAGTTTTCCTATTGGTGCTATATTTAGATTTATGCATGGTGCCTTTGACCCGTGATAATCTAAACATATCCTTTTGATTGGATTAGTGTTTTGCATCGGTGCTATTGAAGGTCACAATGGCGAATCGTGCTGCGCTATTCTAACCAGTAATAAAAATTGAAACCTGTCATAATCATAAAAAGGCTAGGTTCACATCTGCGTTAGTTTCTTTGTATTGTTCTGATCTGCCATAGGAGCAGAAAACGCAAAAAACTGAAGCGCCGTCTGTCGCATGTTGGACACCAACATAGCCTGAGGGAACTCATTGACTTCGGATCTGCAATGCATGGTCCTAGGAAAGCCTCAAACGCAGATGTGAACCTAGCCGAAGGGATGAGTTGAAAGCCCAGAAACAGAAAAATACTTGTGTACAGACCTCATAATTATCATTACGTGTAAATATGACTTCTGTTGATGTACCCTTCTGCCATCTTATAAGGTTTGTCTTACAAAGGCAACCCCTGTCCATCTTCCCTATTAGGGCATATGGACATCATAGAGGGGGTCCACCAGTCTATGAGTCAGAATGGAAAGCCACTCTGTAATAGCAGCTCCCGCTTTGGCGGACCCAGACCATCCATGCGTTGCAGGGATGGCCATTTATTTTGCATGGTTGCCATTTAATGCTACATTTCACCTGCTTCAGCCATTGCAGGAGAATTTCATGAGACAACCCTTTTAAGATCCATCAGCGTAATGATAACTTCATTCTGAAGGTGTTTTTTGGTTGCTGACTTTTGAATCGCCCTGTATAGTGCTTAGAAAACAGGGTTAAAGCAAAAACAAAACCTAAAAGGACTGTGGTGTTATATTCACAAGGTTTAGTCATTAGTACATTGATATACTTCACTGATCGTGGTGGTCACAAATATAGAGTCATCTTAACTGCTATACTGCAGCATTATGCCAAAACAAGACTGCCGCTCATCAGATATCGTTTTATTAGAATGTGGAGAAATACAATGAGTTTATTACAGATGAATCATCTCTGCAATTTAGTATTAATAATTAAGTAAACATTGCTCTAACTGTAATAAAAACTAATGCACATTAATGTTTTGTTCTATTTAGCTTTCAACTTCGGGATCTCTGGGTTTTTCTCTGTGCTTTCTCCAAGCAATGCGCTCTTGAAATGGAAGAGTTAATTATTAATGTTCATGGAAAATCCATACTAGTAGTCTGCCCTGGGAATCAGTCCAGCGCTGAGCACAGTACTGCATTTTTCACTATTGCTGTGAATATTTTCCATTTGAGTGCACAGCTTTGAGGAAGCTTTCTCATGTTCCCATACCATGTTGGATTGGTAATGGATTAACAAAACTAGTTCAATGAAGATGCCCAGTTCACTGCCATGCTAGAGAAGAAACATTCCGCCAACGTATTTTTGTATTGTGCTGGTGAATGAGTGCCATGTTTTTGTCTATAAGTGTTAACTGCACAATAAAAAGTCAACAACACCTTGTGTATTTGATAAGCATTTTCATGTATTGTGTATTTGTGTAAATTCATTCACAATTTTGGCTAATATGAACACAGTTGTATCTACAACAGAAAAATACGGGGCCAGGACTGTGTATTTTACTTATCACCTAACTTGCAACATATCTGACTAAGTTGGTTGTCTCAATGACACACAGTATATATGAAATTATAAAACAAATTATCTAAAAAGGCGAACGTGTATGGAAGCAAAGGCCAATCTCTTCCTGTATACAACTGTTCGATACATCACATGAGTTTGGACTCATGCACATAGGCGTATTGGATATAAATAATGCAGCCATATACTGTACATAATAAATAATCGTGCAATATAATGTACACAAAATCCCTCCATATACTGTGTATACAAATATATAGTTATCAAATAATACCACTATACCAGGGCCAAATATTACCACTTTACAGTGAATAAATATTATCGACACACTTGAAAAAATGCACTGTACAAAGACTAATATTACCAATGATGCCAATATACAAGGCCCAAATAATACTGCCAGATCCGGACAACTACATAGTGACTGAATACTGTTACTGATTAAAAACCACTATACAAGGACCAACATTATCACAATGCAGTGACCAAATAGTGGTAGATAACAGTACTACACAGGCGCTCTGCAGACCATATAAGTCAATACAGTACAGTTACATCCAGTGACTCACCAGTGACGTCTTCTCAGATTGTAGTCATTTATGTTTATGTAGACTTCTTATGACTTGTCTGCAGAGTTTGCTGCCCAGTCATTTTGGCTCCTTGCTTTTCCAGCACCCTCCAGACCATTTCCCAACTTACAGAAACTCCCCATTCTTCTGCTGCCCCCCAATGCTGCGTCTGTTGCTGCCTCAATTACTGTACCTGCTATGTTGCACAGTGCCCCGAAATACTGTACCTTGGAAATAATGTTGTCATAACTCGTTACCACTCAAAAAAGAGTGCCACATAGACAGCACCACTGAAAACAATAATGCCAGATATATAGTGCGCCCCCCAAAAAAATAGTGCCAAGCAGATAGTAGTCACATTGCTTCCCAGATGGTTATAGAGAACCACACAGTAAGGCCGGATTTACACGAGCGTGTGCGTTTTACACAAAAGGCACTTAACAGCTCTGTGTGTCAGCCCCGTATGATGCGTGACTGCGTGATTTTCGCGCAGCCGCCATCATTATGACACTCCGTTTGGATGTTTGTAAACAGAAAAGCACGTGGTGCTTTTCTGTTTACATTCATAGTTTGACAGCGGTTGCGCGAATCACGCTCGTCCCACGGAAGTGCTTCCGTGTGGCATGCGTGATTTTCATGCACCCATTGACTTCAATGGGTGCGTGATGCGCGAACGATGCACAAATATAGGACATGTCGTGAGTTTTACGCAACGGACTCACGTTGCGCAAAAATCACGGACTGTCTGCACGGCCCCATAAACTAACATAGGTCCGTACGACATGCGTGAAAATCACGTGCGTTGCACGGACGTATTACACGTTCGTCTAAACAAGCCCTAAAAGTGTCGCCCTTTGTGATCCACAGAGTAATTTGTGCCACCTTTTGTACCCCACACAAGTAATAGTGATATTCTCAGTGCCCACTCTATGCTCCCACACCGTAATGCCCACCCTTGTGCCACCTACACAGTAATAATGTGTATTCTTTGTGCCCCAGTCTCAGATATGGCTTTTTCTTTGCCACTCTGCCCTGAAGGCCAGCATCCCGGAGTCGGACACTGGCGTTTTGCGGGTACTATTTAATGAAGCTGCCAGTTGAGGACCTGTGAGGCGTCTATTTCTCAAACTAGAGACTCTAATGTACTTGTCTTGTTGCTCAGTTGTGCAGCGGGGCCTCCCGTTTCTCTTTCTAATCTGGTTAGAGCTTGTTTGTGCTGTCCTCAGAAGGGGGTAGTACACACCGTTGTAGGAAATCTTCAGTTTCTTGGCTATTTCTCACATGGAATAGCCTTCATTTCTAAGAACAAGAATAGACTGTCGAGTTTCACATGAAAGCTCTCTTTTTCTAGCCATTTTGAGAGTTTAATTGAAACCACAAATGTAATGTTCCAGATTCTCAACTAGCTCAAAGGAAGGTCAGTTTTATAGCTCCTCTAAACAGCAAAATAGTTTACAGCGGTGCTAACATAATTGCACAAGGGTTTTCAAGTGTTTTCTAATCATCCATTAGCCTTCTAACACAGTTAGCAAACACAATGTACCATTAGAACACTCGAGTGATGGTTGCTGGAAATGGGCCTCTATACACCTATGTAGATATTGCATTCAAAACCAGACGTTTGCAGCTAGAATAGTCATTTAGCACATTAACAATGTATAGAGTGTATTTCTGATTAATTTAATGTTATCTTCATTGAAAAAAACTGTGCTTTTCTTTCAAAAATAAGGAAATTTCTAAGTGACCCTAAACTTTTGAACGGTAGTGTAAAAAAAAAGCTTGTGTGCACAGAACATCGTAACCCCATTGATTTCAATGGGCAGATGTTTGCCAGCGGTTTGGAGCCGTATTTTCGGACGTAATTCGAGGCGTAAAACGCCTGAATTACGTCCGTAAATGGGGCATGTGAACATACCCTTAGGTTTGCACCACATATAGCGTTTCCTATAATGGCTAAAAACTTACGATTTAGTCTCATCTAACCAGAGAACCTTCCTCCATGTGTTTGGAGAGCCTACCACATGCTGTTTTCTTATGTTTATTTTAAACCCCTTAAGGACACAGTCTATTTTGTCCTTATGGACCAGGCCAATTTTTTTCAAATCTGACATGTGTTAAGAACTTTAGAATGCTTTTATTTTTTCAAGTGATTCTGAAAATATTTTCTCGTGACACACTGTATTTTATGTTATTGGTAACATTTGTTCGATACATTCAGTATTTATTTGTGAAAAAACATCAAAAATTTTTTAGCATTCTTTTACATTTAAATGGGTCTACTTGTAAGACAGATAGTAATAGCACACAAAATAATTACAAGTTAACATTTCTCATATGTCTACTTTATGTTGGCATAGTTTTTTGAACATCCTTTTATTTTTCTAGGACGTTACTAGGCTTATAACTTTAGCAACAATTTCTCACATTTTCAAGAAAATCCAAAATCTATTTTTGTTAGCGACCAGTTCAGTTCTGAAGTGGCTTTGAGGGGCCTATATATTAGAATCCCCATAAATCATCCCATTTTAAAAACTGCACACTTCAAAGTATTGAAAACAGCATTTAGAAAGTTTCTTAACCCTTTAGGCATTTCACAGTAATTAAAGTAAAGTAGAGGTGAAATTTACAGAATTTAATTTTTTTTTGCCAAAATGTAATTTTGATACATTTTTTCCTGTAACACAGAAGGTTTTACCAGAAAAATGCAACTGAATATTTATTGCACAAATTCAGTAGTTTTTAGAAATATCCCACACGTGGCCCTAGTGTGCTACTTGACTCAAACACAGGCCTCAGAAGCAAATGAGCACCTAGTGGATTTTTGGGCCTCCTTTTTATTAGAATATATTTTAGGCACTATGTCAGGTTTGAAGAGGTCTTGTGGTGCCAAAACAGTGGAAATACCCCCAAAAAATGACATTTAGCAAACTACACCCCTCAATGAATTTATAGAGGGGTATAGTAAGCATTTCGCCCCCACAGGTTTTTTGTTGAATTTAGTGAAATTAGGCCCTGAAAATGAAAGTCGAAATTTTTTCCAATAAAACGCACACATTTTAAATTTTTACAATGAATAAAGGAGAAAAAGTACCCTAACATTTGAAAAGCAACTTCTCCCGATTACAGCAATACCCCATATGTGGTCATAAACTTCTGTTTGAACATATGGCAGGGCTTAGAATGGAAGGAGCACCATTTGGCTTTTGGAGTTCAAGTTTTGCTGGATTGGCTTTTGGGCGCCATGTTGCATTTGCAAAGCCCCTGAGGGACCAAAAAAGTGAAAGCCCCACAAAAGTGAACCCATATGGCAAACTCCACCCCTCGAGGAATTTATCGAGGGATAGTGTGAGCATTTTGACACCAGTTTTTTTTATGAATTTAGTGGAATTAGGCTGTGAAAATGAAAATCCACATTTTTCCCACTAAAAATAAAATTTTTAATTTTCACAAGGAATAAAGGAGAAAAAGCACAACAAGACTTGTAAAGCAATTTCTCCAGAGTACGGCAATACCCCACATGTGGTCATAATCTGCTGTTTGGACAGACGGTAGGGCTCAGAATGGCAGGAGCACTATTTGGAATGTACACCGCATTCCAAATTATTATACATATGTTATTTTTCGCTGATTTTCCTAAATAGTCGATGCAAATGACAGTCAGTATAATCTTCAAGCCATCAACCGTTGGAGTATAATGCAAATTTTATTGAACAAATCTAAGAATGATAACAGATTTTTTTTAGAAGTAAAAAACTCAAAATGCACTGTTTCAAATTATTATGCACAACAGAGATCAAAACATTTTAAAGGTTGTAAAGAGAACTAAAATGGTAATTTGTTGAATTTGCAGCATCAGGACGTCATATTTACAGAAATCAAAAGCTCTTTCAATCAAAAAAAAACTTAACAGGCCAAGTTACATGTTAACATAGGACCCCTTCTTTGATATCACCTTCACAATTCTTGCATCCATTGAATTTGTGAGGATTTGGACAGTTTCTGCTTGAATATCTTTGCAGGATGTCAGAATAGCCTCCCAGAGCTTCTGTTTTGATGTGAACTGCCTCCCACCCTCATAGATATTTTGCTTGAGGATGCTCCAAAGGTTCTCAATAGGGTTGAGGTCAGGGGAACATGGGGGCCACACCATGAGTTTCTCTCCTTTTATGCCCATAGCAGCCAATGACACAGAGGTATTCTTTGCAGCATGAGATGGTGCATTGTCATGCATGAAGATAATTTTGCCACGGAAGGCACGGTTCTTCTTTTTGTACCACGGAAGAAAGTGGTCAGTCATAAACTCTACGTACTTTGCAGAGGTCATTTTCACACCGTCAGGGACCCTAAAGGGGCCTACCTGCTCTCTCCCCATGATTCCAGCCCAAAACATGACTCCGCCACCTCCTTGCTGACGTCGCAGCCTTGTTGGGACATGGTGGCCATTCACCAACCATCCACTACTCCATCCATCTGGACCATCCAGGTTTGCACGGCACTCACCAGTAAACAACACGGTTTTAAAATTAGTCTTCATGTATTTCTGAACCCACTGCAACCGTTTCTGCTTGTGAGCATTGTTTAGGGGTGTCCGAATAATAGTTTTATGCACACTTGCAAACCTCTGGAGGATCCTACACCTTGAGGTTCGCGGGACTCCAGAGGCACCAGCGGCTTCAAATACCTGTTTGCCGCTATGCAATGGCATTTTAGCAGCTGCTCATCCTATTAACCCTTTAAGGACACGGCCAATTTTGGCCTTGTGGACAAAGCAATTTTTTTAGATTTCCCTCTTTGCATCTTGACGCTCATAACTCTTTTATTGTTTGTATGATGTAGTTGTATGAGACTTTGTTTTTTGCGGGACAAGTTGTACTTTATGTAGGTACCATTTTTTGGTACAAATACATTATCGTTTAATTTCTATAAATTTTTATTTTAGCGAAAATGCAGAAAAAAGCAGTTTCGCAGCAGTTTTAATATTTTTTTTTTACACCATACACCGATCATCATAAATAATGTTATACATTTGTTGTACAGGTTGTTACAGTCGTGGCGATACCAAATATGTCTATAGGCTTCCGTGCTTGGCAGACCAGGAGGCGATTGCTAGGCCTCCAGTTGCCATAGCAGCCATCACCCCCCCCCCCGCAATGCGTCGCATGCGGTGCCGATAGGCTAGTAACCACCAAGATGCAGCGGTTGCTCTTGATCGATGCATCTAAGGGGTTAATAAGCTGGATTGGAGGCTAGCTCCGGTCCTGGACGTTACAGCAGGGTGTCACCTGTAACATACAGCTGACACCTGCGGCTGATGGCACAAGCTCAGCTTCTGAGCCTGTGCCATCTTCTTGGTGCTTACAGCAAGCCTTTTAGGTCCAGCCTCCGGGTGTGGCCTAAGAGGCTTTAGTCCTTGGCTGACCAGGAGGCCGTTGTTAGGACTCCGGTTGCCATAGTTACCACCGGCACGCATGCGTTCTTTGATCGCTACATCTAAGGGGTTAGTCAGCCAAATCGGAGGCCAGCTCCGGTCCTAGCCTTACAGTAGGGTGTCAGCTGTAATATAAAGCTGACACCCACTGGTGTCGGCGCTGGATCAGCTTCTGAGCCCGCTCCATGATTGTCACATACAGTTACATGATGTTGCGCTAAGTCAATAGGTGCAATGACGTAACTGTACGTGACATGTCGTTAAGGGTTAAGAAATGGCTTCTCTCTGGCCACTCTTCCATAAAACCCCACTCTGTGAAGTGTACGGCTTATAGTGGTCCTATGGACAGGTACTTCCATCTCCACTATGGATCTTTGGAGCTCCTTCAGTGTTATCGTTTATGTCTTTGCTTAATCTGATTAACCCCTTAATGACCGGGCCATTTTGCACGTTAATGACCAAGGATTATTTTTAGTTTTTTCACGGTCGCCTTCCAAGAGTCGTAACTCTTTTTTTATTCTGTCTACATAGCCGTATAAGGGCTTGTTTTTTGCGGGACGAGTTGTATTTTGTAACGGTACCATTTTTAGATGCATATAATATATTGATTAACTTTTATTAACTTTATTTTAGGAGAGAATTGAAAATAAGCAGCTATTCCAGCATTAATTTTCACGTTATAAATTTACGCCGTTTACTAAGCAGCATAAATAACATGTTAACTTTATTCTATGGGTCGGCACGATTACGGGGATACCAAATATGTAAAGGTTTTATATGTTTTTTCTACGTTTGCACAATAAAAACCCTTTTAGAAAAAAATTACTTGTTTTTGCATCGCCGCATTCCAAGAGCCGTAACGTTTTTATTTTTCCGTCGACGTGGCCGTATATGGGCTTGATTTTTGCGGGACAATGTGTAGTTTTTATTAGTACTATTTTGGGGTACATAGGACTTATAGATTAACTTTTATTTTATTTTTTATGGGGGGAATGGGAGAAAAGAGAGAATTTTGACGTTGTTTTTTGCGTTTTCTTTGGACGCCGTTCATCCGGCGGTTTAATTAACATGTTCATTTTATTGGTCAAGTTGTTACGATCGCGGGGATACCATATATGTGTATGTGTGATTTGTTTTGACCGTTTTACTAAATAAAACCACTTTTTGGGCCAAAAAAGTAGTTTTATTTGACTTTGACTGTCATTATTATTTTTTTTTTTTCACAAACTTTATTTAACTGTTTTACATTTTTTTTTTAGTCCCACCAGGGGACTTCACTATGCGATCTGCTGATCGCATATATAATGCTTTGGTATACATCATATATCAAAGCATTATTGCCTGTCAGTGTAAAACTGACAGGCAACCTGTTAGGTCATGCCTCCGGCATCGCCTAACAGGCAGATGCTGAAGGCAGACCTGGGGGTCTTTGTTAGACCCCCGGCTGTCATGGAAACCCGACGGCGACCCGCGATTTGTTTGCGGGGGCGCCGATCAGGTGACAGAGGGAGCTCCCCCCTCTGTCAAACACATTAAATGCCGCTGTCACTATTGACAGCGGCATTTAATGGGTTAAACTGCCGGAATCGGCGCGCGCTTTGATTACGGCAGTTGCAGCAGTAGCCAGGCTGTGTATAACAGCCGTGCTCCTGCCGCTGATCGCGTGGGTACAGTCTCAGTACCCGCGCCATCACAGGACGGATATATCCGTCCTCCTGCGCGAACTAGCAGCTGCTGAGGACGGATATATCCGTCCTTCGGCGTTAAGGAGTTAATGCATCCTTGCCCGGTCTGTTCGTTTTGATGGGCATCCTCTTGTCAGGTTTGCAGTTGTGCCATATTCTTTCCTTTTTGTTATAATGGATGTAATGGTGCTCCATGGGATATTTTGTTATAACCCAGCTCTGATCTATACTTGTTCACAACTTTGTCTCTGACGTGTTTGGAAAACACCTTGGTCTTCATGTTGTTTGCTTAGTGGTGTTACAGACTCAGGGGTGATTCAGAACAGGTGTATTTATACTGACATTTCAATGTAATAAAGCACATAGCAACTTTTGTTTATTTGCTAAAGCGTTATTTCTTTATCAAAATATTTAATCGACAATAAATACATGAAGGGTATTCATATGGTTTAACATCACCAATATTGGCAAAAGTCCATAGAACATCCAAAGAATATTTATCCCATGGAAGTTATGTTTCTGTATGGAGACTCCATGAGAAGGAAAGGTTGGCATCTTTTTATACCGGTTCGACGTTTCGGGGGTCCGCCCCTTGATCCCAATGAGGTTTGGAAGCCTCCTCATACAGGATTCCAAAACACTAGTCGCCACCCTTTCCATTGGGTCATATTGTTTGTTGTATTTATAGTGACATCATGTGCCAGATCATGTGACACTTTGATTGTACACAGGGGGGTCTTATTCAACTACGTTACTTTTAAAGTTAGGGCCTATACACATCACGTTTTTTCCTTCTGTCGGAGATATACGTCAGCAGGAGTCCCAATGTATACCTCCGTTGGAAGACACCGACGTATTCTACTGTATAGGCATATACCGTATATGTCGCCTGAACTCCCTGGGCTCTGCACTTAAATTAGTCCCTGATTTTACTGTCCATATGTGGACATTAATGTCAGGGCCTTTCAACTATGGAGTTCCCGTACAGAGCATAGCAAGCATTTTGGCTGGAGACTCCTATCTTGAGAAAGCCCTTGACGTCACTATCCATATACGGCCAGTGACGTTAGAAGCGTATAAAACCTGGAATCCCTGGCCCGAGCATTGGGATTCCGTTCCTGGAGCAGCCCCTGATGTCACTGTCTATATATGGACAGTGAAATCAGGAGCTTTAAAATACCGGAATCCCCTGCCAGAGCATTGGTAGAGCTCTGGCTGGGGATTCCGCTCCTGGAGAAGTCCCTGACGTCACTGTCCATATATGGACAGTAAGCGATGCTCTGGTCGGAGACACCGTTGTTAAAAGCCCCTGACATCACTGTCCATATATGGACAGTGATGTCAGGGGCTCCTCCAGTCCCCTGATGACATTAGGGGCTTTTCCAGGACCCTGACTTCCCAAAGTATACGTTTAACGTACACCTCTGACGGATGCCATACAGTAACATCCGTCTAACATAGGCTCCCATGTTAGAAAAAATATACCACACAATATACTTTTTTTTAAAGGATTCCTCAGAATGGAATAGCGCAGTCTGTTACGTTATTCCATACTCCAAAAAAGGTATATTGACCAACCCGACAGACCCCTATGGACACATTTAGCCTATACTTAGGGAGCGTTCCCAAAGTCCATGTTAAACGTAGGACCAAATCATGATGTGAACAAGCCCTATATTGGTTTGACCAGTACTTATTTAGGGGTTTTATAGCAAAGGAGGTGAATACATATGCACTCACAACTTTGTTTTGTTTTTTATACAAGGTATTTTTATTATTCTACTGTTTGGACTATTTTGTCAGTTCCTTTACAGAAAATCAAATTTAGAATCTATTTTAATTTCAGGTTGTAATGCAACATAACATGAAAAACACCAGGGCACTGTGTATAAAGCTCCTAATTGCCATCTAAGTGTATCTTAATGTAACTCTATAGTAAAACAGTATGCAGTAAGCGCCAAGACTCCGTCTAGTGGTGGTTGTATGAAGCTTAAATTTTATCATTTAAAGTGTAGCTGTCACTTACATCCCACCCCCCCATAAATCAATAGCAGAAGTGGTGATAAGTAACTTTGTAATAAATCTTATTACAGAAAAATTGCCCTTTCTCCACTTATCAGACTCCACTCCTCATACCCTCTGCCCTGATCACTCATAGAGGGAGCTACATACACAAACAAAAACTGCTGCAGCTTCTAGTAAGTGTTAGGGTATGTGCACACGATAACTGCATTTACGTCTGAAATTACGGAGCTCTTTTCAGGAGAAAAAAGCTCCGTAATTTCAGACGTAATTGCATGTACTCGCGTTTTGCGAGGCGTCATTTACGGCCGTAATTTGGAGCTGTTCTTCATTGGAATCAATGAAAAACGGCTCAAATTACGTCTCAAGAAGTGTCCTGCACTTCTTTTGAAGAGCCGTCTTTTTTACGCGTCGTCGTTTGACAGTGACGCGTAAATGACAGGTCGTCGGCAAAGTACGTCGGCAAACCCATTCAAATGAATGGGCAGATGTTTGCCGACGTATTGGAGCCGTATTTTCAGACATAAATCCAGGATTAAAACGCCTCGTTTACGTCTGAAAATAGGTTGTGTGAACCCAGCCTTATACCTCACCCCAGTGCTGGATTCTCAGTTACACTTCTCATTACTGCTGTATGATGTTCTCCATGTTGCTGCTGCTTCTCAGGGTGTGCTACAAAGACATATGAAAGCAGGAAGTTCTCTTTTCTAGGTGTGCAGTGTATGTGAGACATCATAGTGTTAGACTCCGCCCATTCTGGAGCTGAGCTCAGAGAAAACTAAGAGTTAGGCCTTATTCACACGAACCTGTTAGTGAATGGGGCCGTTCAGACAGTCCGTGATTTTCACGCAGTGCTTGTACTCTGAGTAAAACTCATGACATGTCCTATACTTGGCCGTTTCTCGCGCATCACGCACCCATTGAAGTCAATGGGTGCGTGAAAATTGCGCACGGCACACGGAAGCACTTCCGTATGACGCGCGTGATTCGCGCAACAGTAGATAACGGAATGAAGGAAAAAAATAAAAGCACTTCCTTCATTTCTTTTTCTAAACATCAAAACCGGGTGTTATAAGGATGGCATATGTGTGAAAATCACGCAGCCACGCACCATTCACTGATGACACACGGAACTGCAACGTACGCAAAACGCTTAGAGTAAGGCCTCATACACACGACCGTAGTTTTCATCCATAATTACAGATCAGGTAATTTCGGATTAAATTGCGGACCCATTCATTTCTATAGGCCACAGACACCCTTCCGTATATTTACAGATGTGTGTCCGGCCCGTAGATATGATCCGCAAAATATAGAACATGTCCTATTCTTGTTCGCAATTACGGAACAGACTCGCCCAAAGAAGTCTATAGGGGCTTCCGCAATTGCGGATGGCTGCGGATCCGTATTTACAGACAGTAAAAATCCTGGCCAGGGCTACACTCAGACTTTTTGTAGTACTACTGATTACTTTGAACTATTGAGTGACAGCTGCAGTCCACAAGATTGCATACAACTAAGGCCGGATTCACACGAGCGTGCGCGTTTTGCACGCGCAAAAGGAACTTGACAGCTCCGTGTGTTAGCCCCGCATGATGCGCAGCTGCGTGATTTTCGCGCAGCCGCCATCATTATGACACTCCGTTTGGATGTTTGTAAACAGAAAAGCATTCATCCTTTTCACAGCTTTTGCGCGAATCCCGCCTAAGGTAAGATACCGCCTAAGGTGAGATACCTCCCTGCTCTGCTATAGTGGCGTAGCTGCAGTAGTAGCAGCAGCAGCTGCTAGCGGCGCCATCGAAGGTGTCGCCGGGCCAGGGCGCTTTTAAAACAAGCAGGGGAAGGGAGCCAGCGCAGCGCTCCCTTCCACCTGCTGTACACCCCGGCCCTGCCACACAGTGTACAGCGATGCCATTCGTCAGAATGGCATCAACTCCTCCTCCTCACATGCACTCTGTGCTGTGAGGAGGAGATAGAGCGCAAGCGCCGGAAAACCCGGCCATCACTCGGGACACATCCCGGTGATGGCCGTGTATTACCCGGCCCCATAGACTTCTGCGGGAGCCGGGCGGCCGGGTACCCGGCCGAAGATAGAGCATGTCCTATTTTTTGACGGCCGGTTTTCCAGGCCATCAAAAAATCGGTCGTGTGAATAGCCCCATTAGGGGTCTATTATTCCTAATGCAGCCGGGTGCCGGCTGATTTATGAACGGCCGGCACCCGGCCGGGAAACCCTGTCGTGGGAATGAGGCCTTACGCCTCATTCACACGACAGGGTCCGAGTGTCGGGCGATAAAATCGGTCGTTTTTCCTGGCCGGTTTGCATCCGTTCCGATTCCGTTCCGGGCCATGTTGCAGTTTTTAACGTCCGATTTTGACCCGTTTTGCAGACGTTTTTTTCCCTGTCCGTTTTAAAATCTGATGAATTTCATTTAAATTTGTTGCCACACACAGCCCTCTGTAGATAATGCCACACAGCACCCTATAGGTAATGTCATCCAGCCACCTGTTGGTAATGCCACCCAGCCCCCTGCAGGTAATGCCACCCATCCCCCTGCAGGTAATGCCACCCAGCCCCCTGCAGGTAATGCCACCCATCCCCCTGCAGGTAATGCCACCCAGCCCCCTGCAGGTAATGCCACCCTGCACCCTGTAGGTAATGTCACCCAGTCCCCTGTAGGTAATGCCACACAGCCCTCTGTTGGTAATGCCACCCAGCCCCCTGTTGGCAATGCCACCCAGCCCCGTTGGCAATGCCACCCTGCCCCCTGTAGGTAATGCCACCCAGTCCCCTGTAGGTAATGTCACCCAGTCCCCTGTAGGTAATGCCACCCTGTCCCCTGTTGGCAATGCCACCCAGCCCCGTTGGCAATGCCACCCTGCCCCCTGTAGGTAATGCCACCCTGTGCCCTGTAGGTAATGTCACCCAGTCCCCTATAAGTAATGCCACACAGCCCTCCGTTGGTAATGCCACCCAGCCCCGCTGGCAATGCCACCCTGCCCCCTGTGGGTAATGCCACCCTGCCCCCTGTAGGTAATGTCACACAGCCCCCTGTAGGTTGCACCCATCCCCCCTTCCAGGAGAAGTCACTGACTTCAATGTCCATATATGGACAGCGTAGTCACTGACTTCTCCTGGAGAGGAATTCCCTGACACAGGTCGGGAATTCCAATTCAGAAGTGAGTGACGTCACTGTGTCCATATATGGACAGTGTAGTCACTCACTTCTCCTGTAGCGGAATCCCCGGCCATAGAGTTGGGGATTCCGCTGCAGAAGTGAGTGACGTCGCTGTGTCCTATATTGGACAGTGTAGTCACTCACTTCTCCTGTACTGGAATCCCCGGCCATAGAGTCGGGGATTCCGCTGCAGAAGTGAGTGACATCTCTGTGTCCATATATGGACAGTGTAGTCACTCACTTCTCCTGTAGCGTAATCCCCAATCCCCGGCCGGGGATTGGAGATTCCAACTTCTACAGGGAGCGTAAAAAGACCCTCCTCCTCCTCCTCACATGCACTCTGCACTGTGAGGAGGAGGAGGAGAGAGAGCGCGAGCGACGGAAAATACATGGCCATCACTCGGGACACATTCCGGTGATGGCCGTGTATTACCCGGCCACATAGACTTCTATGGGAGCCGGGCGGCCGGGTAAATGGCTGAAAATAGGGCATGTCCCATTTTTTGACGGCCAGGTTTCCCGGGCCGTCAAAAAATCGGTTGTGTGAATAGCCCCATTAGGGGTCTATTGTTCCTAATGCAGCCGGGTGACGGCCGATTTATGAACGGCCGTCACCCGGCCGGGAAACCCTGTCGTGTGAATAAGGGCTTAGGGTATGTGCACACTACCAATTTTCAGGCATGATGGAGGTGTTTTTTTACGCCTGAAAAGACGGCTACAATACGTCGGCAAACATCTGCCCATTGCTTGCAATGGGTTTTACGATGTTCTGTGCAGACGAGCTGTCATTTTACGCGTCGCTGTCAAAATACGGCGCGTAAAATGACGGCTCGTCCAAAGAAGTGCAGGACACTTCTTGGGATGTTTTTGGAGCCATTTTTGCATAGACTCTATTGAAAACAACTCCAAAAACGGCTGTAAAAACGCAGCGAAAATGCCGCGAAAAACGCGAGTTGCTCAAAAAAGTCTGAAAATCAGGAGCTGTTTTCCCTTGAAAACAGCTCCATATTTTCAGACGTATTCTGTTAATCGTGTGAACATACCCTTAGATCGTGCCTACAATCCTGTGCGTATAGTGGCCTCCTGATGGTGCCCTAACCACAGACGCAGCTGGAAACAATGATCAGGCACGTTGAATTTAAATATGGCCAAACCTATGATCTGTTGGATAATCTGCAGTCAGAAGCAAGGGCCCTTTTACACCGGCCGATGCAGCAAGCACCGATCAACGAGACATCGTTGATCGGCGCTCCTGTCACACGGAGCTATGGATGGGGACGAGCGGTTGTTACTCCGATTGCTCGTCCCCATACGTTATTATCATGTCGACAGCGCGTCTCCCTGTTTACACAGAGAGATGTGCTGCCGACAACCATAATATTTTACTTTTTTAAAACGATATGACCAACAGATGATCGAGCGTTTGCTCGTTCATCTGCTGATCGCTGCCCTTTCTACACAGGGCAATTATCGGCAATGAGCGTTATATGAACGCTCGTCTGCCCAATAATCGTCCTGTGTAAAACCCCCTTAACTGGTAGCTGCTTGATGCCCTCTACCTAATAGATTGCCTGTCAGTTTTCGGGGATGTCCACAAGTAACGAAATTGCTGCAGAAAACTTCTACAGAAATTCCGATGAAAGTAGCAGACCTTCCGCTGCTGAAAAAAATGCACCATTTCCTGCTTTTTTTTTAGGCCGGGTTCCCAGGGGTCGGATACAATGCGTAAAAACCTGGCTTCCCAGGAGGCCGAACTGCAGGAAGGAGGAGGGCGTTTTGGGTAAGGCCCCATGCACACGACAGCAAAAAACCTCACTTTCATTGAACACTGACACCTTTCCGTAGCACTACGGAAGGGTGTCAGTGCCGTGGAAATGTTCCGGGAATTATGGAAAATGTCCGTTCTTTCGCATTTTGCGGGCCGTGCTCCCATACTTTGCATGGGAGCACGGCCCGAAAATGCGGCTGTCAGTCAGCGGCCGGCCGTGCCCGCAATCGCGGGCCGGGATTGTGGGCACGGTCGTGTGCATGGGGCCTAAGTATGATTTTTTTTTATTTTCCGTAGTTGCGATTTTTGCAGTGTAATCCCTGCGAATATGCCGCAAAAGTCGCAACACTTGGCTGTCTGTTGTGGGTTTTGCATCCCCGTTGAATTAAATGGGGAAAACCCGCAACGGAAAACCATAAAAAACGCAGCATAAATTGACATGCTGCAGAATTAAATTCTGCACCGCAGGTCAATTTATTAACGTTTACACGGCAGATTTTGAAAGCAGCGTGGGCATGAGATTTTCTGAATCTCATCCACTTTGCTGCTACTGTAAATGCTGTAAAATTCCATTACAGAAATTCTGCAGTGTTTACGCTACATGGGAACCCGGCCTTAGGGTATGTTCACACGCAGTAGCAAAATACGTCTGAAATTACGGAGCTGTTTTCAGGCGAAAACAGCTCCTGAATTTCAGAAGTTTTTGCAAGTGCACGCGTTTTTCGCGGCGTCCATTACGGTGACATCTCCTCTGAAAAATGCAACAATTCAGTCCAATTTAGGCAGCAGGAATTGACATTCTGCGGTCCAAAAAATACGCACCGCAGGTCAATTTCTGCTCAGAATTTTTACGCAGCGTGTGGATGAGATTTGATGAATGTCACCCTCTTTGCTGCTACTGTATTCTGCTGAGTATTTTCCATCCGCAATTCAGGACGGAAAATATGCAGCAATTCCGCTACGTGTGGATAAGACCTTGCACTGACAGGCAATAATGCTTTGGTATACTTTTTGGACAAAAGAAACCGAAATAAAAAAACTGATAACGTTTATAAGAAGAAAAAAATAAAATAGTCGTTTTATTTAGTAAAAGTGTAAAAAAAGATAGAATACATACATATGGTATCACCGCGATCGTAACGACTTGAACAAGGTTAACACATTAAAAAAATTCAAACGACAACAACAAAATTCCTTTTTTTCCCATTTCCCCCCCAAAAAAATTTATTTATTTTTTCAAAATTGTTTTTATTAACATTTTCCAATAAGGGGTACAAAAAGTAGAAAGGGGAGGATGGGGGCTGAGAAATATACAAGACATTGAAAAAGATCAAATAATGGGATAAAACAATAAATAAAAAAGGGGAGAAAAAAAATAAAAAAAATAAAAATATATATATATATATTAAATAAAATTAAAGAGAAGTAAACAAAAATAGGGGGAGGGGAGGGGAACAAAAACATAACAGTCATAACCGTTACTATTAAGCTCATTATATCCATAATTCCAATAAGTCAGGTGAGGGGATCTACATATCAAGCAAATGCAGGGTCTCCCCTTCTCGTCGGGTTTTCAACCCCAGTGTGACGATAGCATGGGCATGGAACCAGCCAAATACCCTGTGCCCGTCCCACCGATATGTTATCCAAAAGCTTTCTCCGAGAAGCGAGATCGCCAATAAGCAGATCAGAGGCGTGACCCCCGCAGGCATCATAAGAATCCGAATCCCCGACAACTCATCATCTCGCAGTGAACACACGTTACATTATAGGTGCGTCCCCCATAAGTAGCTGCTCGTTAAACCATATAGTGGAGTCAAAGCAGTGTTTTATTTTCATTTGCACATTCCACGGGAGGAGTGAGATAAAGGATTCCCAAGTATTGAAAAATTGCTTGACCTTTTGCTCTTTGTGGAGAGAGGCCTCCATCCAATCCATCTTCATCAGATAGGAAAGCTTGTCAAGAAACAGTTTGAGCGGCGGGGCCTGATCATGAAGCCAGGTTTGTAGGATGGCCTTTACCCCCGCTGCCGCCACGTAGTGCAATAGTCTGTGCGCCCCAGGGGAACAGTGGTGTGTATCAGGGTCCAGGTACCCAAAGATTGCCCATAACGCTGTGTTAGGAACAAAGTTTGTGAGGTGTTCAGAGGTGAATACTTGTATTCTGGACCAGAAAGTTTGGATATTTGGGCAGGACCATAGACAATGATATAGGTTAGCCTCAGGTGTGTGGCATTTGAAGCACTGCGATGTGGGATAGACGCCTATTTTGTGCCCTATATGCGGTGTTAGGTATGCCCTATGGGAGACTTTCAATCTCATCTCCAGGAAACGTGCCGAAGGGAGAAATTTATGTGCCTGTGTCAGGGCCGCTAAAATGGTTGTGTAGGTGAGCGTGTGGTCATCTGTTTGCCATTTGGTTAGGGGGGGGTTTGGGTTTGAGAATAATCTAAGGGAACGTGGATAAATTGATAATTACGAGTGATTTGACCCCTGATGTAGTTTTGTTTTGAAAAATGATGTCGCAGGCATGGGTTCCATTCTTGGTCAGGTAGCAGTGGTAGTATCTTTGTTAAGTAGCTTTTGACTTGCATATAGCTAAAGAGATCAATCGGGTGATCCGGAAACGTAGAACATAGCTCTGTAAAAGGAGAACATCCTACGCTCTTCTATGTTCACAAATTGCCCCACAGAAGTGAGCCCCAGCCTGTACCACCTGTGGAAGACGGCAGCAGGGTTACCACTCTGAAAGTCAGGGTTACATATCAGGGGCATATGAAGAGATAGCAGAGGAGAAAGATGAAAGAGAGATCTTATCTTCTGCCATGCCTTCCATGTAGTAAATAGTAAGGGGTTGGCCCTTGTTTCCCTCGTCAGGCTCCCATAAGGAAGATGCAAGAGTCCTGATAAAGCGTTCCCCATGAACAATGCCGAGTCTAGAGGTAAGGAGGTGTATACGGAGGTGTTGTGGATCCAGTCAGAGATATACCGATATAAAGCAGCTAGATTGTAGTGCTTAATATTGGGAAAGTTGATACCCCCATTACCCCTGGGCTGCTGCAGGATGATATAGGCTATTCTGGATCTTTTCCCGCCCCAGATAAAGGTTCTATAGAGATAGTTGATTCTGCGCTCATCTTTGGGTGTGAGGTAAATTGGGAGAGTGTGGAAGAGGTACAGGAGGCGTGGGAATTCTGTCATTTTGAGTAGATTAGCCCTGCCCAGATAAGAGAATGTAAAGTGTTTCCAGGAGAGGAGCGTCTTCTCCAGTTCCGTTATATAGTGCGATATGTTGGTGCTATAGAGTGCGGACGGGCGTTTCGTGATTCGGACTCCTAGATATGTGAGGGCCTGAGAGTTCCATTTAAATGGGAATTTGCGTGACCACAGGGGTGCGGAGGGGCCTTTCAGTAACATCGCTTCTGTCTTATCCAGGTTCAGAGTGTAACCGGACAGTCGCCCCACCCCCTCCAATTCACTCAAAAGAGGGTCTAGAACCTGTTTGGGGTTAGATACGGCCAACAAAATATCGTCAGCAAAAGCGGCCACTTTTAGTTCTATATTACGTAGTTTAATGCCCTGAAAAGTAGATGTCTGGGAGAGATGGCGCAAGAGGGGGTCTAAGGCGAGATTAAAAAGGAGGGGGGACAGGGGACAACCCTGCTTGGTGCCCCTAAAAATGTCTATCGGAGCTGTGTTATGCCCATTGACCGTCACACTAGTTGCACACCCTACACGAAGAGATTGCAGGAATTGAGTAACAGTCGATCCAAGGTTCGTTCGCTCCATCACCTCATCGAGAAAAGGCCACGCGACAGTGTCGAAGGCCTTCTCAGCGTCAAGGCTCATCAACATGTTAACTGGTTGATCCTGCTCCTGCGCCATGACTGTGGCAGCAACAGCTGATCTTATATTCTTGATACTAGTCCTGCCTCGTGTGAAACCCATTTGAGCTTCGCATAAAAGGTTGGGGAGAACAACCTGGAGTCTGTCAGCCAATATCCTTGCCAGTAATTTATAATCTTGATTGAGTAGGGAAATTGGCCGATAAGATTGGGCCAGAGATGGGTCCTTATTTGGCTTTGGTAAGAGAACTGTGCGGGACTCTGTGAATCGGTCAATGGGCATTTGGCGTATAAAGGCGTAGTTAAATAAATTAGTGAGAGTGGGGATTATTTGGGGGGCCAGTATTTTATAATATTCCGCCGGGAATCCGTCCGGACCCGGTGTTTTGCCATTGGAGGTCAGAGAGATGGCCCGTCGCACTTCCTCCTCCTGTATGTCCGAATTCAGCAAAGATTGCTGATCTTCAGATATGGAGGGCAGATTTATGGTGTCCAGAAAGGTATTGATATCTGGGAGGGATGCTGGGGCCGCTCTATAAAGGTCTTCATAATAGTCAGAGAAAATCTGCGCTATATCAGAAGCGTCGGTGACAAGGGAGCCGGTGTTAGGGTGCCGCAGGGACAATATGGGTTTGAATGGACGTTTTTGCTTAGTGAGTGTGGCGAGTAATTTTCCAGTTCTATTTCCCCATCTATAAAATTTATTGTCTGTGTTTTTTACCTGCCAATGGGATTCATCGGGGACAAATGTGTCTAGTAGATGCCTGGCCGTCTGATAAACTGTTTGGTTATACGCAGAGGAATCTGCTGCATATGTGCGCTGAGCGGTCAGTAAAGCCTTGTGTAAGGCGTCAAAGCGCTCCCTTCTCGTTTTCCGCCTACGGGACAGATAGCTGATGACATGACCTCTCATTACAGCCTTAGAAGTCGCCCACAACAAGGGGGAATCATCAGTATGAGAGATGTTGTCGTCCAAGAATTGACTCCAATATGTTTGGAGATACTGTTTAAAGTCATCAGAATCTGCCATGTACGCAGGAAACCTCCATATTCTAGTTCTCACATTGGATGGGGATAAGGATAATGACATTGTAATTGGAGCATGGTCTGATATGGTGATTGGATGTATACGTGATGAGTAATGTGCCTCAAACAGGGGGGAGGATATCAAAAAGTAGTCAATACGGGAGAATGTTTTATGGGCTACAGAATGACACGTGTATTCTCTCGCCCCAGAATCCATCACCCTCCAGGGATCGCACACATTGAGGGAGTCAATGAGAAGAGTGAGGGAGGCGGTCGCTACCTGGGACTGGGGTGTAGAAGGGGACCTGTCTAGTGCGGGGCATTGTACAAGATTGAAGTCACCTCCAATTATTAACCCCTTCCCGACATTTGACGTACATGTACGTCATGGAAAGCATTGACTTCCCGCAAAATGCCGTACATGTACGTCAAATGTTTGGCACCGGCTCAGAAACTGAGTCGGTGCCATCATCACCGGATCTCAGCTGTATCTTACAGCTGACATCCGACTGTAACGGCGGGGACCGAAATTAGCTTCGATCCCCGCCATTAACCCCTTAAGTGCAGCGCTCAAACGCGATCGCTGCACTTAAGGTGTTTGCAGCTCATCGGAGCCCCAGCAATGAAATTGCCGGGGTTCCAGTGGCTGCAATGGCAACCGGAGGCCTAATACTGGCCTCCCGGTCTGCCTAGCACCGAAGCCGGTCAAGATCCGCCCGGCGGCGGAGCCTGATCGGCTTCCGTAGCTGCCGGCAAGATGGCGCCGGGTCAGGAGCTGATTCGGCGTCATCAGCGGTGGATGTCAGCTGTACTGTACAGCTGACATCCACCTGTAACGGCAGGAACCGGAGCTAGCTCCGATCCCTGCCATTAACCCCTTCGATGCAGCAATCGAAAGCGATTGCTGCATCGTAGCGGTTACTAGCAGATCGCCAGCCCTGACAGGCAATCGGGACTGGCGACTGCTGTTATGGCAACAGGAGACACAATGGTCTCCTGCTCTGCCATTACGGAAGCCTATTAGGGCCCGCCGGCAGGCGAAGCCTAATCGGCTTGCTGTCAGTGAATGACTGACAGATCTAATACATTGCACTACATAGGTAGTGCAATGTATTAGAAAAAAAAAAATCTGACTGTTGGACCTTCAAGTCCCCTAGTGGGACTTGAAGAAAAGTGTAAAAAAAGTATAAAAAAGTGTAAAAAAAAGTGCAAAAAATAAAAGTTTGAAAACAATAAAAGTTTCAAGTAATCAAATAAAACACAATCCCCCTTTTACTCTTATCAAGTCCTTTATTATTGAAAAATAATAATAAACCATATGTATTTGGTATCGCCACGACCGTAACGACCTGAGGTATCAAAATATTGTATTATTTATTGCACGCGGTGAACAGCGTAAAAAAAACCGTAAAAAACGTTACCAGAGTTTCTGTTTTTTAGTCACTTTGCCCTACAAATATTAGAATAAAAAGTGATCAAAAAGTCGCACGTATCCAAAAATGGTACCTATAAAAACTATAGCTCGTCCCGCAAAAAACAAGCCCTCATACACCTCCGTCGACAAAAAAATTAAAACGTTATGGTTCTCACAACTTTGCGACAGAAAAAAAATACATTCTTTTTACAAAAGTAATTTTATTGTGAAAAAAGTTGTAAAACATAAAAAAATGCTATAAATTAGGTATCGCCGGAATCGTACTGACCCGCAGAATAAAGTTAACATGTAATTTATAACGCATGGTGAACGCTGTATAAAAAAAACGAAAAAAGCTGTGCCAGAATTGCATTTTTTTGTTTACCTGGCATCCCAAAAAATAGGATAAAAGGTGATCAAAAAGTTACATGTACCCCAAAATGATACCAATAATAACTACAGCTCATCCCGCAACAAACCAGCCCTCATACCGCTACGTCTATGAAAAATAAAATTAGTTATGGCTCCAATAAGTCAGGAAATAAAAAAAAATGCAGTTGTGCCCGAGGGGAACATTTCTTCTGTTTGAAGAGGTGATTTATCAAGGACCTAAAATTAGGGAACCAGGAAAGGGAGGGCCCAAACATATCCGCTGGAAGCGACGGTGCCCGTATTATACCAGGACAACACTTCCCAGCAAAATTCCTCAAACTACAAAGGTGCAGAGTGTGGACCAAAAGGGGGATAAGAAATTACACCATTTATCAGTGCGACACTGGCCTGTGCGGAAAGGATTGCTTCACAGCGTAACACACATCTATGGATTATTAATTTTTTTTCATACCACCTGACTATGCCCCTTATATACTCCGCCCCGCTTACATGTACCCCCACATTATAAAACACCAGCAATACTCAAACAAATTTAGTACCAAGCAAAATCCGCTCTCCAAAAGCCAAATGGTGCTCCCTCGGCTCTGACCCCTACAGCGTGCCCAAACAGCAGTTTCCTTCCACATATATGGCATCGTCATACCCGGGAGAACCCTTTTAACAATTTTTGGGGTGTGTGTCTCCAGTGTCATAAGCTTGGCATGACATATTTGCCACTGAATGGCATATCTAGGGAAAAATATAAATTTTTAATTTGCACCATCCGCATTGCATTCATTTATGGAAAAGACCTGTTGGGTGAAAATCCTCACTACACCTCTTAATAAATGCCTTGAGAGGTGCAGTTTCCATAATGGGGTCACTTCTCAGGGGTTTCTTTTTATTATTTCACATCTGAGCCTCTGCAGTTGTGAACCAATACTTTGTAAATCGCCAAATTAGGCCTCCACTCCGCATGGTACTCTTCACTCCTGAGCCCTGTCATATGTCCAGACAAAAGATTAGGGCCACATGTAGGGTGTTTCTAAAACCGGGAAACACCGCATAATAATTAGAGGGCTGTCTTGTTATGGTGGCACAAGCCGGGCACCACATATTGGCGTATCTATGGAAGAAAATCCCATTTTCACTCTGCAACATCGAGTGAACACTAATTTCTACAAAACACCTGCAGGGTTAAAATGCTTACTACACCCCTTGGTAAATGCATTGAGGGGTGTCGTTTCCAAAATGGGGTCACTTCTGGGGGGTTTCCACTGTTTTGGGCCCACAGGCGCCCAGAAACCAATCCAGCAACATCTGCACTCCAAATGGCGGTCCTTTCCTTCTGAGCCCTGCCGTTTGCCCAAACAGCAGTTTATGACCACATATGGGGTATTGCCGTACTCGGGAGAAATTGCTTTACAAATTTTGGGTTCTTTTTTTCCTTTATTTGTTGAGAAAATGAAAAAATTTGCGCTAAAGCTACGTCTTATTGAAGAAAAAGGACTGTTTTTATTTTCACTGCCTAATTCTAATAAATTCTATGAAACGTCTGTGGGGTCAAAATGCTTACTACACCCCTAGATGAATTCCACAAGGGTTGTAGTTTCCTAAATGGAGTCCCTTTTTGGGCGTTTTCATTGTTTTGTCCCCTCAGGGGCTTTGCAAATGTGACATGGCCTCCGCAAACCATTCCTGCTAAATGTGATCTCAAAAAGCCAAATAGTGCTGTTTCCCTTCTAAGCCCTGCCGTGTGTCCAAACAGCCGTTTATTACCACATGTGGGGTATTGTTTTACTCGGGAGAAATTGCTTTACAAATTTTGTGGTGCTTTTTCTCCTTCAGTCCTTCTGGAAATGAGAAAAATTAGCTAAACCTAGATTTTTTTTAAAAAAATGTAGATTATTATTTTCAGGGCCTACTTCCAATATTTTCTGCAAAAAAACTGTGGGGTCAAATCGCTCACTATACCCCTAGATAATTTCCTCAATGGGTGTAGTCTCCAAAATGGGGTCACTTGTGGGGGGTTTCCTCTGTTTTGTCCCCTCAGGGGCTTCGTAAATGTGACATGGCCTCCACAAACCATTCCTGCTAAATTTGGACTCCAAAAGCCAAATGGCGCTCTTTCCCTTCTAAGCCCTGCCGTGTGTCCAAACAACCGTTTATTACCACATGTGGGGTATTGTTTTACTCGGGAGAAATTGCTTTACAAATTTTACGGTGCTTTTTCTCCTTCAGTCCTTGTGGAAATGAGAATAAATTAGCTAAACCTACATTTTCTTTGAAAAAATTTAGATTATCATTTTCACAGCCTACTTCCAATAATTTATGCAAAAAACCTGTGGGGTCAAAACGCTCACTATACCCCTAGATAATTTCCTCAATGGGTGTAGTTTCCGAAATGGGGTCACTTGTGGGGGGTTTCCACTGTTTTGTCCCCTCAGGGGCTTTGTAAATGTGACATCGCCTCTCAAACCATTCCTGCTAAATTTGAGCTCCAAAAGCCAAACGGCGCTCTTTCCCTTCTAAGCCCTGCCGTGTGTCCAAATATCCATTTATTACCACATGTGGGGAAGTGTTTTACTCGGGAGAAATTGCTTTACAAATTTTGCGATGCTTTTTCTCCTTTAGTCCTTGTGGAAATGAGAAAAAAAATCGCTAAACCTACATTTTCTTTGAAGAAATGTTGATTTTAATTTTCACGGCCTACTTCCAATAATTTCTGTAAAAAACCTGTGCGGTCAAAATGCTCACTACACCCCTAGATAATTTCCTTGAGGTGTCTAGTTTCCCAGATGGGGTCACTTTTGGGGGATTTTCACTGTTTTGGCACCGCAAGAGCCCTTCAAACCTGACATGGTGCCTAAAATATATTCTAACAAAAATAAGGCCCCAAAATCCACTAGGTGCTCCTTTGCTTCTGAGGCCGGTGCTTCATTCCAGTAGCACGCTACGACCACATGTGGGATATTTCCTAAAACTGCAGAAACTGGGCAACAAATATTGAGTTGCATTTCTCTGGTAAAACCTTCTGTGTTATAAAAAAAATTGTATTAAAAATTTATTTCTGCAAAAAAATATGAAATTTGTAAATTTCACCTCTACTTTGCTTTAATTCCTGTGAAATGTGTAAAGGGTTAAGACATTTTCTAAATGCTGTTTTGAATACTTTGAGGGGTGACGTTTTTAAAATGGGGTGACTTTTTGGGGGTTTCTAATATATAAGGCCCTCAAAACCACTTCACAACTGAACTGGCCCCTGTAAAAATAGCCTTTTGAAATTTTCTTGAAAATGTGAGAAATTGCTGCTAAAGTTCTAAGCCGTGTAACGTCCTAGAAAAATAAAAGGATGTTCAAAAAACGATGCCAATCTAAAGTAGACATATGGGAAATGTTAATTAGCAACAATTTTGTGTGGTATAACTGCCTGTCTTACAAGCAGATACATTTAAATTGAGAAAAATGCTAATTTTTGCAATTTTTCACTATATTTTCGTGTTTTTCACAATTAAATACTGAATGTATCGACCAAATTTTACCACTATCTTAAAGTCCAATGTGTCACGAGAAAACAATCTCAGAATCGCTCGGATAGGTGAAAGCATTTCAACGTTATTACCACATAAAGTGAAACATGTCAGATTTGAAAAATGAGGCTCTGTCAGGAAGGTCAAAAGTGGCCAAAGAGGGAAGGGGTTAAGCGACAGTCGGGGAAGCTCGTTATGATTTGGAGAACCTCTGGGAAAAAGCTTTGTTGGTCATGATTAGGGGCATAAATGTTCACCAGTAAATATGCTATCCCGGCTATTAAGACCTCTAGTATTAGGTACCTGCCCTGAGGGTCTGCTATGGAGTTCTCTACAGTGTATTGAATGTCCCTTCTGAAAAGTGTCGCGGCCCCCCGCGAAGAGGAAGAATGTGAGGCAGAAAGGCAATCCGCTAGCCACGGGGCTTTCAAGTTGCTTTGCGTGCCTGATCTCCAGTGAGTCTCCTGTAGAAATATAATGTCAGGGGAGAGTCTTTTGAGATGGTTAAGCACTTTTTTCCTCTTCAGGGGCGTGTTCAGTCCTGCTACATTCCAGGAAAGGAATTTAATATGAGGGTGGGTACTAAAAGTGTCAGGGTGTAGTGTGTTTGGGGTACTCATCCTGTGTCGAGGTGGTAGATTCGGATCAAAGGTAGTGAAAGCCAGATGCTGCACCCCACGGTCCCAGCGAGCCGCGAGTACAGCCCCTTCCCACTGATGCCATTACAAGCGGCAGTCACGCCTCCCATCCCCAAATTTTTTTTATAAAAGCACCAATAAAAACCACACCCTGTCCCACAAAAAGTCCACATATTGCCACAACGACGGAAAAATAAAAAAGTTACGGCTCTTGAATTGCGGCGATGCAAAAACTATTTTTTTTTAAAAAAAAAG
Source organism: Rhinoderma darwinii (assembly GCF_050947455.1). Lineage (NCBI taxonomy): Eukaryota > Metazoa > Chordata > Amphibia > Anura > Rhinodermatidae > Rhinoderma > Rhinoderma darwinii. Next base: position 69,580,990 of record NC_134690.1, read on the forward strand.
GGTTATTTTTGTGCAAACGTAGTAAGGCCCCATGCACTCGACCGTATTTTCATCTACCCGTAAATACGGATTCGTAGTTATCCGTATATACGGACCAGTATCCGCAAATACGGTCCATAGTGCATCCGTATTTGATTCGTATATAAGGATCCGTAAAAAAAAGAGGGAGCTGAAAATGATGTCACAAACATGTTGCATAGCAACGCTTCCGTAAATACAGATGGTTTACGGATGCACATCCGTAGCCATCCGTATTTACAGAAGCGCCCATAGGCTTCTAAAGGAGAGTCCGTGCCGTAAGTACGGACAAGAATAGGACAGGTTCTATAATTTTTTCAGAACGGACACCCATCCGTAAAAATACAGAAAGGTGTCCGCGGCCAATAGAAATGTATGGGTCCGTAATTACAGATGAAAAATAAGGTGCATGGGGCCTAAAACATAACAAAACCTATACATATTTGGTATCGCCGTAATCTTAATCGACCCATAGAATAATGGCGGATTTACACGAGCGTGTGCTTTTTGCGCACGCAAAAAACCCAGCATTTTGCGTGCAAAAAAGGCACTTAACAGCTCCGTGTGTCATGTTCATATGGTGCGCGGCTGCGTGCTTTTCACGCAGCCGCCATCATTATGACACTTCGTTTGGATGTTTGTAAACAGAAAAGCACGTGGTGCTTTTCTGTTTACATTCATTGTTTTACTGCTGTTGCGCGAATAACGCGCGTCCCACGGAAGTGCTTCCGTGTGCTGCGCCTGATTTTCACGCACACATTGACTTCAATGGGTGCGTGATGCGCAAAAAACGCTGAAATATAGGACCTGTAGTGAGTTTTACGCAACGGACTCACGCTGCGCAAAAATCACGGACAGTCTGCACTGCCCCATAGACTAGCATAGGTCCGTGCAACCCGCGTGAAAAACACGCGGGTTGCACGGACGTATTAAACATTTGTGTAAATCCGCCCTAATGGTAACATATTATTTACACTGCATAATGAATGCAGTGTAAATAATAATTTTAAAACACAATCCTGGAATAGCTGTTTTTTTTTCAATTCCGTCCCCAAAAAAAGTTAATCAATATACTATGTGCACCCAAAAATTATGCAATTCAATTTTTTCAACTCATCCCGCAAAAAAAAAAAGCTATCTTAAGGCTATGTCGACGGAAAAATAAAAGAGTTATGACTCTTAGGTTTTATTCAGACGAACGGGAAAAACGTCCGTGCAACGCGCGTGATTTGCACGCACGTTGCACGGACCTATATTAGTCTATGGGGCCGTGCAGACATGTCCGTGATTTTTACTCAGCGTGAGTAAAATCACGCACCATTGAAGTCAATGGGTGCGTGAAAACAACGCATGCCGCACGGAAGCTCTTCCGTGCGAACTGCGTGATTCGCGCAACAGCTGTCAAAAGGATGAATGAAAACAGAAAAGCACCATGTGCTTTTCTGTTTACAAACATCCAAACGGAGTGTCATAATGATGGCGGCTGCGCGAAAATCACGCAGCAGCGCATCATATGCTGATGACACACGGAGCTGTTAAGTGGCTTTTGCGCACGCAAAACGCCGCGTTTTTGTGTGCGCAAAAACGCCACGCTCGTGTGAACCCAGCCTTAGGGTATGTTCACACGAGGTCATTACGTCCGTAATTGACGGACGTATTTCGGCCGCAAGTCCCGGACCGAACACACTGCAGGGAGCCGGGCTCCTAGCATCATAGTTATGTACAACGCTAGGAGTCCCTGCCTCTCCGTGGAATTTCTGTCCCGAACTGAAAACAAGCGTCGTACATAACTATGATGCTAGGAGCCCGGCTCCCTGCACTGTGTTCGGTCCGGTACTTGCGGCCGAAATACGTCCGTCAATTACGGACGTAATGAGCTTGTGTGAACATACCCTTAGAAATGTGACAGTGAAAAAACGTGCAAAAAGGCCTGGTCATTAACCCCTTCCCGACATATGACATACAGTTATGTCATAGCCGGGTAGGGGAAGTATGGAACGGGCTCACGGAGTGAACCCGCTCCATACGATGCGTGTGTCGGCTGTTTGTTACAGCCGACACTTCAGAGTAAGGGTATGTGCACACACACTAATTACGTCCGTAATTGACGGGCGTATTTCGTCCGCAAGTACCGGACCGAACACAGTGCAGGGAGCCGGGCTCCTAGCATCATACTTATGTACGATGCTAGGAGTCCCTGCCTCGCTGCAGGACAACTGTCCCGTAGTGTAATCATGTTTTCAGTACGGGACAGTTGTCCTGCAGCGAGGCAGGGACTCCTAGCATCGTACATAAGTATGATGCTAGGAGCCCGGCCCCCTGCACTGTGTTCGGTCCGGTACTTGCAGCCGAAATACGTCCGTCAATTACGGACGTAATTAGTGTGTGTGCACATACCCTAACTAGCGGCATCGCGCTCGAGCAACAATAGCGTAGTCGCCGTAATCGTATTGACCCACAGAATAAAGTTAACATGTTTTTTTAATTGCACAGTGAATTCCGTAAAAATGGCACGCAAAAAACCATGGAGGAAACGTTTTTTTTTCATTTTTTACCCCACAAATTATTTTTTCCCCGTGTCCTAGTACATTATATGGCACAAAAATGGTGCTACGAAAAACTACAACTCGTCCCGCAAAAATCAAGCCCTCATAGGACTATATCGACGGGAAAATAAAGAAGTTATGGCTTTTGGAAGATGGGGAGGAAAAAAACAAAGTTAAAATCTGAAAAAGGGCTGCGGCGGGAAGGGGTTTTCCACATTCTGACAACTGATCACATAGGTATTCAGTATATGATTGGTCCGGACCCCACACCAATCCGCCTGCCTCCGGGCACCAGATGTTGTGGCACATAATGCAATGTACTGAGCTGGAAGCAGCTGGCTCCGTACATAGAATAGTGGCCATGTACAAGAACTGCAGGTCCGGGCCAAGTCACTTGAACAGTACTGCAATCTCGGCCGCTATTCCGTGGCCAGAGCTATCTGCTTTCGGCATGGACATCCGATGCCCAGAGGCACCGGACCAGTTGATCTTTGCGGGGTCCGGGTGTCGGACCCCCACAGACCATGTACTGATGATCTATCTGGTGGATAGGTCATCAGTTGTTAGAAGCTGGAAAACCCCTTTAAGGGGTTAAGACGCCAAAATCTGCATCAAATTCGATGACAACCTGCTTCACATGCATGTCAGGGTATGTTCACACGGCTTCTTTTCGGCCATTTTTCGGGCCATAAAATCGGAAGCAGAACGCCTCCAAACATCTGCCCATTGATTTCAATGGAAAAAACGGCGTTCTGGTCAGACGAAAAACGGCTGCGTAAAAAAACGGCTGTGGAAAAGAAGTGCAGGTCACTTCTTGGAGGCGTTTTTCATTGACTCTATTGAAAACAGTTCCAAAAACGGCCGTAAAAAACGCGAGCGGCTTAAAAAATGTCTGACAATCAGGGGCTGTTTTCCCTTGAAAATAGTTCCGTATTTTCAGACGTTTTTTGCTAAGCGTGTGAACATACCCGCAAACCCCATTCACATGCTATAGAAAATTTCTGCGCAGATTTTTGTTTGCATGCTTATATGTGTATTCTGCGCAGAAAAACCAAAGATTAGCCCCGCTGAATGACAATTTAATGACTGATTTTTGAACCTACCCTGGAAAAATCGCAATCTTATTGGTTGTAAGAAATTGTTAGATGCGACCTAAAAAATTTGCAGCTGTCAACATATTTTGGTGATTTTCTCAAAATGCAGCTACAACCCCAACCCCTCCCCCAACAGAAATTACACGCTACCGTGCCACAGTATGACGTCATGCGTCTGCTGCGCACAATTCAGTCTAGACAGCATTTAAAACACTAAGTGTTTGCAACAAAAATGACCGTATAAAATCATGACGTCATGTGACCTCTTCCGCGTAGCTGCCTATACAAACCTGGTTACTACTGTACCGACAGCGCTGCCGACGTACAGCACATTTTTGCGCATGCGCTCGTCGCTAGCTGACGTCATCCAATCATTCATCCTTCATGCCGGAGGAAACGGTTCCAGGAGGCGTGGCCGCAAACTGGCAGGGTAGAACGTCACCAGCGAGATATGATTGACGTCTCATGTGTCTGCCCTAGGTGGAAAGCGACGAGCTGAATGTGCTGGATCGCCACGCCCAGTAACTCTTTCCCTGCCGCAGGTGTCTGCTGCATAACCCTCACGTTTGAGTACCTAAGAGTTCACAGGGAGGCGGAGGAGTTAATAGGCTTTTTACCTTAGAGGGGAGGTGGGTAATCTGATGGGCGTGGTAATTGGAGAGGCGTGGTTGTTGCTACGTTGCCTGGGCGGGGTTTGTAGGCGGGGTTGGGCTGGTTCCGCTGTCTGTAGTCGGTGGAGGTCGGTGTTGCGGGCGGTGGATAGTGTGACCGGGCATCGGGGCGCTCTAGGACCTGGTCACTAGTGTGTAGAGCCGCAATATTCAGGTGAGAGTGGGCCACCGCCGCTGGGTGCTGTGGGGGGTTCATTGTTTGCAATGTGTGTGGCGCTGCAGTGCTGAGTGTGAGGCCTGTGGAGCTGGCAGCAGCACACTGACTCCTCTGTAGGGTCTACCTGTATAGTGAGAATGTGGATGTCATCTGTTGTGTATAATATAATATACTGTAACATCACTAAGTATAGTATGTTCATTTACATGCGATATATATACACACACACACACATATATACACTCACTATAGAACCATTTATTGCTTTTCCATAGTATATGCCCTAAATGTCTGGGGTTGGGGTGCCACCTTTGGGACCTTCACTAATTGGGAGAATGGGGACCCCTGGCCACGCTGGTTGGGCTCCCATAGACTTGTATGTATAAAGAGCGTCTCCATTCATTCTCCACCTGGATGTGGTGGCCTCAGCCGTCAGGTGACTCTGTTCTCCACTTATCTGACACTTCTAGTTTATCCTGTGGATTTGCTATGATTGTATAAGCCCCCCTCGTGTCTGTCAGGGGAGGTATATTTGCCGCTCCTATGATTGCAGATGTTGCGATTCATTGTGTTGTCGTGCCGTAACCAGCATTGTCTTCTGAGATCTTGAGTAATTCTTCTGATTGTCAGATATTAATGGTTCGCATTCTTTCATGCAAATCACCGATAACCGGCAGCATTTACTTGTCAAAGAACAATCCATCTGGTTGGGTCTTTTTGTCCGGTAGTCAGCCATGAGTTTTCTAGTTAACTGGACATCAGGTGTGTATGTGTGGTGTTTTTTAAAATCCCCCCCCCCCTCTTACTGTTTACTTTTTATTTCCCGTCAGTGCTGGTAGTTCCGTCAGTGCTGGTAGTTCCGTCAGTGCTGGTAGTTCCGTCAGTGCTGGAAGTTCCGTCAGTGCTGGAAGTTCCGTCAGCACTGGGTACAGTTGGGTGACTATTTTAATCTCCAATCTAGTTGTCCTGTTAGTATCGGGCATTACTATGTGGGGCAAAGCGAAGAATTGTACTGATTTCTGCTGCAGTCGTATTATTTTTCCATTTAATGTCTGTGCTTAATTGATCTAATAAAAAACTTCCAGAAATGAAGACACGACGGTGCGTTCCTCTGGGTTTGAATTTCTGTGCCTATGACCAGCCGTAGTCGTGGCTGTGGGTTTTTACATTTTTTTTCCTTTATGATTACATTAACTAAGGGGATTGTGGTGTAAATGTTTTTTTTTTTGTTCTAGAATCTCATGACGTGTCATAGGTGTCACGTTTGGGTTTAGGAGGACTTCACGTTGATGGATTTCAGTGTTTGCCATGTATACCTGCTCATCTCCCCTCACAAATCAGTTCAGGGACATGTTTGTTTTCAATATGGTTGGGATTCCCATCTCCCAGACCCCTAACCCTCTCCTCGGTTTCTGTCGCTTCCACTTCTTTCAATGTTGTCACCAGTGGAAGATCCTCGCGATATGTCATTAATATCTATCCTGTGACAACACATTCATATTTGTGGAAGCTGTGGATACCTATGAGAGGGTCGACGAGCTGGAAATGTCACGATTGGAGGTGATCCAATTGCTAGAATGACATGGCAGCGATGCTAGAGAAGTGCTGTTCCACTTTGTGGACTGGTGGCTCTACTTGGCTTTGTCTGGGCAGCTGCACGGTCAGCCATTGCCTATAATCGGCCAACTATGCAGCCTCCGTAGACAGCAGATCGGAGCAGACGGACGACTACTTTGTTCATCAAATGTCATTGAGCTTAAAAAGTAGACCATAAAAAGATGGTTTTCCGTGACCGGAATATGGCTGTTGTGTATTATGCACGCAACACCCCCTTCTCCGTGGTTTAAATAGCACTTTGGTTCAGTAGAAAAGCAGGGGGACTAGTAGTTGCGTCTGTAATACAGTTTTGTGAAGCTGCGCTTACTCTCCTATCCTTTCCTCCGGTGATCAGGTCTCACTTCTGGTGAATTCTTTACAATGTCTTCGGACCCTTTTACTTTGTTATGTTGAGGTAGGGCTGGGTAGATGAATTAGATTAATTCGCCCTCAAGGCCTCTGGCGATTTTCTGTTTTTAACAGAATCGTTGAATCGATTCTTTAGTAGGGCCGTGGTCCGCCCGCCGCCCCGTCTGATCAGCTGCGCCCGGTCTGTCTCTGCTTCCCCACGAAACTGCTGTTCTGTAGTGAACAAAATGAAACCGTATGGAATAGCAGTTCCGTGGGGAAGCAGAGACTCCCAGTATAGTGCCACCACCCCCCTTGCAGATCGCAACCCCCCCTTCTTGTAGATAGCGCCACTGTAGCTCACACTAGGAGCTGTATCCTTCGTCAGAGTCGGCAACGTCTGGCTGGGAAATCGGCCACTAGTGGCCTCTACCTTGGCCGCGATCTACAAGAAGGGTGGGGTGCTGTGATTTATAAGGGGGGGTGCTATCTGCAAGGTTGTGTGGCACTGTGTGTGGGCCCTGTGGCACTGTGTGTGGGCCCTGTGGCACTGTGTGTGGGCCCTGTGGCACTGTGTGTGGGCCCTGTGGCACTGTGTGTGGGCCCTGTGGCACTGTGTGTGGGCCCTGTGGCACTGTGTGTGGGCCCTGTGGCACTGTGTGTGGGCCCTGTGGCACTGTGGGTGGGCCCTGTGGCACTGTGGGTGGGCCCTGTGGCACTGTGGGTGGGCCCTGTGGCACTGTGGGTGGGCCCTGTGGCACTGTGGGTGGGCCCTGTGGCACTGTGGGTGGGCCCTGTGGCACTGTGGGTGGGCCCTGTGGCACTGTGGGTGGGCCCTGTGGCACTGTGGGTGGGCCCTGTGGCACTGTGGGTGGGCCCTGTGGCACTGTGGGTGGGCCCTGTGGCACTGTGGGTGGGCCCTGTGGCACTGTGGGTGGGCCCTGTGGCACTGTGGGTGGGCCCTGTGGCACTGTGGGTGGGCCCTGTGGCACTGTGGGTGGGCCCTGTGGCACTGGGTGGGCCCTGTGGCACTGTGGGTGGGCCCTGTGGCACTGTGGGTGGGCACTGTGTGTGGGCACTGTGTGTGGGCACTGTGTGTGGGCACTGTGTGTGGGCCCTGTGGCACTGTGTGTGGGCCCTGTGGCACTGTGTGTGGGCCCTGTGGCCCTGTGTGTGGGCCCTGTGGCCCTGTGTGTGGGCCCTGTGGCCCTGTGTGTGGGCCCTGTGGCCCTGTGTGTGGGCCCTGTGGCCCTGTGGCCCTGTGTGTGGGCCCTGTGTGTGGGCCCTGTGTGTGGGCCCTGTGGCCCTGTGTGTGGGCCCTGTGGCCCTGTGTGTGGGCCCTGTGGTGTTTTCAGGGGATTGGTCAGTTATTAATGGTCATTTTGTTTCACTGTTGTGTGACTGTACTCTAAATGACTACAATGCCACTAGTCCCGTTCACATGTACCACGTTTGGCCGGGTGACACGTGGACCGTTTGTCACGATCCAATCAGGGTCGTGTGAATCGGGCCTTAATGTCCTTTTATTTAAAACCCTGTTGTGGGACTGGTACTGCACAGGGTCCTGCTCAGACTTCAGACGCTATAATGTAATCTCTCCCCAGAGTGCCCGCTCGGCGCTATCTGCCCAGCCCTGCTGCAATTTACACTGCTCTCGACTGCAATGTTTGAGACGGGCCGAGGGGGTGATGGCCAGAGAGGGATGTTAATGCACACAGTGCCTCGTTGATTATAGATTCTGTTAACCTGTTCCTTGCCAGTTAACAGAAATTATAATCAATTAGATATGATATTATTTTTTGCCAAAATCGCCCAGCCCTATGTTGAAACCTTGTCCTAAACACACACACAAAAAAAAAAAAATCCAAGTATCTCCATCACTCTGCACACAAGACCCCATAATGACAAAGTGAAAACAGAATGTTAGAAATGTTTGCAAATTTATTAAAAATGTAAAGCTCAAATTTCTCATGGACATAAGTATTCTCTGGGCACCTCCCATTTCTCTAGATCATCTTTGAATTATTTCTACACCTTGATTGAAGTCCACCTGTGGTAAATTAATTTGATTGGAGATGATATGGAGAGACACACCCCTGTCTATATAAGGTCTCACAGCTGACAATGCATATCAGAGCAAAAACCAAGCCATGAGGAGGAAAGAACTGCCTCTAGAGCTCAGAGACATGATTCTGTGGAGGCACAGATCTGGAGAAGGGTACAAAAAACATTCTGCTGGACTAAAAGTTCCCAAGAGCACAGTGGCGTCCATAATTCTTAAATGGAGAAGTTTTGAACAACCAGGACTCTTCCTAGAGCTGGCCGCCCCACCAAACTTGGGGGTGAAAAGGGCCTTGGTAAGAGGTGACCAAGAACCCAATGGTCACTCTGGCTGAGCTCCAAAGGTCCTGTGTGCGCTGACTTGAACCCAATCGAACATCTCTGGAGAGACCTGAGAATGTCTGTCCACCGACGGTCCCCATCCAACCTGACAGAGCTTGAGAGGATCTGCAGAGAAGAATGGCAGGAAGTCCCCAAATCCAGTTGTGCAAACCCTGTGACATCCCAAGGCGACTGGAGGCTGCTATCACTGCCAAAGGTGTTTAAAGGGGTTTTCCGAGTTATTTAAAAAATTGGCCACGGTAGGAGGGATGCAAAAAAAAAAAAGATCCATTGCTCAACCCACGGTGCCTCGTCACTCTAACGCTGCCGCTCTGTTCCATCCCGCCGCTGTGTTTTGACATAGCTGCAGAGATGACGTGCCCGTCTACCCACGTGATCGTTGCAGCCAATCACTGGTCTCAGTGGGTATACGGTACAGGAGCGCTGAGACCAGTGATTGGCTGCAACGATCACGTGCGTAGACTGGCACGTCATCGCTGCAGCTTTTTTAAAACACTGCAGCGGGAAGGAACGAAGCGTTGGTGCTGGAAAGATGGGGATCTGTGAGTTGGCTGAACCTTTCACCTGCCCGTATGTGTGCAGCATGTAATAGGCAGGGCTGCACAAACCCTGGGGCACTTTACATTTTTTTCCTACCCTCCTCCGTTATTTAGCTATCGGTGCCATTATATTTGGCACCAGATATTTAAATAACCCCCTGAATTGTCAATGGGGCGTGTAATTGGCAAGGAGGTTCATGCGCTCACTCACTCTTCAGCTATCGGCAGACAAGGACAAGACTTTGATCTCTTGTGAGAGTTAACACAGTCTTGTCGTCCTTGTTTGCCGAGAGCTGAAGTGAGTAAGAGCGTCTGCGCGCACAGCTCTGAGCTGCACACACACGCTCTCCTCTCTCCAGCTCTTGCTGTGGCACTGTCCGTAGCTGATTAGACAGTGTCACAGCGATGTCAATTACGCGCCCCATTGACAATTCAAGGGGTTATTTAAATATCGGGCGCCAAATATAACCGCACCGATATCTAAATAACGGAGGAGGGTAGGAAAAAAAATTAATGTGCCCCAGGGTGTGTGCAGCCCTGCCTATTACATGCATCACCCAGCTGCACATGTATAGGCAGGTGAAAGGTTCTCTTTGAGGGTTTTCACACCTGTAGAAGGCAAAAAAAAGCATGCTAGATGGGTACGATGGGCCCATATATGGTACCCACCCTTCCCGTCTGACAGGGTTAGGCCTCAAGGTCCCTCCTTGACGTTTCTTGAGCATCTTTCACCACCTATTTGCTACACTTAGGGCAGCAAAAGATCGTGGCAGAGATACGGACTTCAGCGTCATAAGGGTGAAGTCACACGTGGCAGTTTTTTTTGCAAAATTCTTTTGCGACTGAAACTTCCATTCATGCGGCAGCTGCATGGATTTGGAATTTCTGCAATAAAATCTGCCGCTTGTGACTGCCCTCTAAGGGTATGTTCACACGCTGAGCCAAAAACGTCTGAAAATACGGAGCTGTTTTCGCGGAAAACAGCACCTGATTTTCAGACGTTTTTTTTAAGCCACTCGCGGTTTTTACGGCCGTTTTTGGAACGGTTTTCAATAGTCAATGAAAAACGACTTCAAGAAGTCTATGAGAAAACTGCTCCAAAAACGTCCCAAGAAGTGTCCTGCACTTCTGTTGACGAGGCTGTAATTTTACGTGCCGTATTTTGACAGCGACACGTAAAATGACAGGTCATTGGCACAGTACATCGGCAAACCCATTGAAAGTAATGGGCATATGTTTGCCGATGTATTGGAGCCATTTTTTCAGACGTAATTTGAGGCGTTAAACGCCTCCATTACGTCTGAAAATAGGTTGTGTGAACTCAGCCTAAGGGTTATGTGTAGGTGACTGGTACTTTGGTAAAACTTACACCTTAATTGGTGCATCGCACTGTAAGGACATTTCCAGTTCATTCATGAGATGCCGATAAACTTGCGCTCCCGCCCATGATTAACTGTTTTCTTCCTATTACATAGGAAATTCCGCAGCGTATTACAGTAGAAGCAAAGTAAATGAGATTTCAACAAATCTCATCCAAACGATGCGCAAAAACCCAGCAGAAAACACGTGCGAAAAACGACCTGTTATACAGATTTTCAATCTGTAGCATCTCATGCGAAAATGCAGCGGTAATTCTGCATGAAAGATCTGGACGGAAATATCAGTTTTTACGCTTCGTGTGGACATACCCTTAAAGGGTTTGTCCAGGCACAGACTACTGATGACCTATCTACCGGATAGGTCATCAGTATATGATCGGTGGGGCTACGACTCCTGGACCCAGCACGATGAGCTGCTCCGGCTGCCTCTGGGCGCCGGAAGTTTTGTAGAGTTCTGAGCCGGAAGCAGATGGTTCCGCACACTGCATATCGGCTGTGCTGCAGAACAGCAACTCTGCTCCTATTCACTTGAATATGAGCAGAGCTGCAGCTCGGCCGCTGTTCTGTGATCGGAGCCTTCTGATTCCGGCATGGACATCCGGTGCCCAGAGGCAGCTGATCGGTGCGGGGTCCGGGTCTTGGACCGCCACCGATCATATACTGATGACCTATTCTGTGGATAGGTCATTAGTTGTCCGTGCCTGGTCATCCCCTTTAAGGTAAAATAGGGCACTTTTGATCCCATTAAAGGTGTTGTCCTCCTCTGATTAACTATCAAGCAATACTAATTAAATATTTAAGTATTTTTAAAATGTACTTACAGTTTCAAAGTTGTAGATGTCTTCTGTCTAGTGTCACGGGTATTGAGATGGCTTTAGACCAATAGGATGCCTCGAACACGAGTTTATGGCAGAAGTGAGTGAAGCGGAATCTAAAAGGCTCAAATAATTTTAAATTTTTTTGTGCAGGCACAATTAATTGTATTTTAAAGCGCATACGCAATGAACAGACTTTTAATGTGCATGCGTAATGAAATTGCTTTCATTGTAAACAAGCATCAGGATATAAACAATACAGATAAAGCTGATTTAAACATATAAAATTGTGAAACCGATAGGGGACAATAATATAACAAGACAGAAGCATTGCAATGATTTTTAATAAAAAGTATTGGAAAACCGCTTTAAGTGGTATCAAATTCAATAGGGTTAGTTTTGTCTCCAGTTTTCCTCTAACTTCTATTTGAAAAGACAGATGGAGCGGAGTTGGGCTTTTCGACTAACATGTTCTATGCCTTGGTGACCTTCTTGTCCTACAAGTCCCTGACACTGGATGGGATCTTACAGGTGTTTTCCCACCAAAAATTTGTATGGCATATCAATTACCCTAACCAATGACTAGAATTTTTCTAAAACTATGCTTTTAGCGACCTAGCGCAGTGTCGAGAATTGCACCACGGCTTCATTTGAGAGAATGTCGTCAAGATGCAGTTCTAACACAGCCCTGGGTTTGAGTGGCGATTTTTCAGAATAAAGCCAAATCGGCTTCAACGCTCCGTAATGCCCAGTGGCCTCTTCATTCTGGACATCGGTAGGTGACCTACTGGTTGGCCCCTGCTGATCAGACGTGGTTCGATTATGTTGGCATAGGACTTCACATGTAAACTAGTATTGACGGAGAGCCAGACTGCAATATAGCTTTATAATGCTTTTACGTCTTCAGTGGAAACCTGAGCAGGCGCAGAAATAAATATAAAACAAGACCATGCCTACAAGGAGAGCGGCGGTGCCAAGAAGTAGAACTTTAGTCGCCAAACCCTAGATCTCCTGTTGACTTCAAGGCCTCTACTTAGCTCTCCTGACATGTCTTCCTATAAAAAATATTTTTATTCCAAATTAAAATGCAATTCTGGAGAATTTTATCTTAGAACTCTGTGTTGTGCCGTTCCTTTGTTGTTTCTCCTGGAAAAGTATGAATAAATTGACAATTCGTGTTACCATTCTTCTTGTCACAGGGGCGTGTCCCTACACAGTCTACACACTGTCCAATCAGTGCTGTGTAGGGACACGCCCCATTGACAAGAGCAAAGGTAACACTTAATTGTCGATGTATACATTTCCAGGAGGAATAATCGAGGAACGGCACAATGCAGCATTATAAGATTAGTTTATATAGAATTATTATTTCCGGGAGAATACTATAGAAGTATTACTAGAGAGAGATGACAAATCCCCTTTAAACCCACTCTGTTCTCCTCCAAGCGGCTGTTTTCTTAGTCCACCCAGTCATCTGTACGGGAAATAACTCTCTGCACATAACTTTTTTTTTTCCCTTCGGTTTTTGCTTAATTTGACATTACAGGAGTCTACATTGGAAGATATCGGCAATGATCATCATAGTTTTCTGCATGGTAACTTTTTGTTTTTGTGCCAAACATTTTAGAAAGCCGCACATAACTAATCATTACCGCTGCCTTTTCCAGTTGTATTGTTAACCACTATAATTACGTTTTCCAAGTACATATAGACAGCAGATTTTTGTAAGCTGCTGTGTATGGGAGCCTCTGACTTTTTTGCCTTTTGTAGAAGTATTTCCTCTAAGTTCAAGGTTCCATGGCAAAATATAGCATGTGATATTGCATACAATTTCACATTGCAGAAATTGCATTCATATTATATAGCCTGTGGTTTTCCACGATCTAGGGCAAGAGACTTATTTTGGAGGGCTAAAAAAAAACATCACATTGCAATATCGCATAACCTCATGAGATTTCAATAGAAACCTATAGGGCAAAAATTTAATGAGATCATGAAAGAGTCAGGCTGGATTCACACGAGCATGTTCGGTCCATAAAGGACGGAACGTATTTTGGCCTCAAGTCCCGGACCGAACACAGTGCAGGGAGCCGGGCTCCTAGCATCATAGTTATGTACGACGCTAGGAGTCCCTGCCTCTGCGTGGAACTACTGTCCCGTACTGAAAACATGATTACAGTACGGGACAGTTGTCCTGCAGAGAGGCAGGGACTCCTAGCGTCGTACATAACTATGATGCTAGGAGCCCGGCTCCCTGCAGTGTGTTCGGTCCGGGACTTGCGGCCGAAATACGTTCCGTCCTTTACGGACCAAACATGTTCGTGTGAATCCAGCCTAACACTTTACACCTACTATACAAATGCTTTATCGCACTGCGCTCCACTGTGGTCGTGGGATCATCGCTCACAACATTATATTGCTGTGGAATCTGAGTTGCCTGACGGTGGTTTATTCTCCTTTACTATAACCACATAAGATTTTTGGAATCGCTGTCTATGGGCAGCTCTAGGCCGGGTTCCCACGTAGCGTAAATGCTGCGGAATTTACAGTAGCAGCAAAGTGGATGAGACTTGGTAAATCTCATGCCCACACTGTGGAAAAAAACCGCAGCGAGAATGTATATATATTGACCTGCGGTGCAGAATTTAATCCCGCAGCATGTCTAGTTATGTCACATGGCCTACAACATCATCATAGGAGGCCAGAGAGGACGTCAAAGGAGGGAGGGGGTAAGTTCGAGCGTTTTTTTTTTATGCAGCGGAACTTCCGTCCGAAAAGCCGTGGTGCGCATTTTTAGAACAAAATTTACTGTGGGTTCCAGGCTGAATACGCTGCACAGTTTTTACGCAGTATATCTAGCCCGTGTGAACCCGGCCTTTGGCTACGTTTAAACAGGGCGGATACGCTATGCAAGGGTCAGTTCACACGTTGCGTATATCCTGCGTATTTTTCGCAAAGTAATTCGTAGCGGAAAATCCACAGTAATAAAGTAGCAGCAAAGTGGATGAGAGAACAAATCTTAAACCCGCGCTGCGTAAATGAGTGGAAAAACCGCTCAGAAATTGACATTCAGTGCAAAATTTTAATCTGCAGTATGTCAGTTGTATTTGCGTAAACGCTGCGCATTTGTTGCGGGTTTTGCCCATTGAATTCAATAGGGAGGTAAAAACTGCAGCAAATAGCAGTTGTTGTGTTTTTTCTTGCGTCCGCCGCAAAGCGCGCTACTCAAAATAAATAAAGAATTTTTCCCAGAAGCCTGTTTCCTCCTCCGCATAAAGACAACAAAAGTTTGAACAGCACATTCCAACAAAACGATACAAAATATGTATGCAGGTGAAAGAACACCTGTGACTGCAAATATACAGCAGAAAAAGAAATGGCGACAGCGCTCTGCGAACACTAATGCCACCTAAGCCACTAAATATAAATAAATATGCACTAAAGCTAAATCTACTTATAATAGGGAGGTTCTTAGTGCACATTTTGATCAAAAAGTATTTGCCCACCTGCCACGACAAGGCGACCTCTGTAAGGTGAGGACCTACGCTGCACATACACCCAGAACTGGGACTAAGCCTACATATATAACAAAAGTTTGAACCGCACATTCCAACAAAATGATACAAAACGTGTATACAGGTGCAAGAACACCTTGCAGGCCGGCCTCCTGGGATGACGTATCATCCCATGGGACCGCTACAGCCAATCACAGGCTGTAGCGGTGGTCTCCTGGGATGAAACGCCATCCCAGGAGCCCAGCCTGCTAACAGGCCGGCTAAATGCTGCAGTTTTCCCGCAGTGGACGTCTCGGTGAAAAACTGCACAATAGTTTGGTGCGGTATTTCGCCCGGAATTCCCTGTGGCCACCGGGGAGGATACGCAGTGTAACTTTACACATCGTATAAGCCTGGGAACGTTTGCTGCGGAAAACAGGTATAAAAAAAACACATACATGTCCTCTGTCATCCTGCAGACCACCCCCCTGGGATGACGTTTAATCCCATGTGACCGCTTCAGCCTGTGATTGGCTAAAGCGGTCATATGGGATGAAATGTTATCCAAGGAGACCGGCCTGGATGAAGGACAACAGAATTCTGGGTAAGTATACAGTTTTTTTTTTTTTTTTTTTGCAGAGGAATTGCAGCTTTTCAGCTGCAAAAAACCCCGCAATATCTGCTATTTGTTGCGTGTTTTACATCCCCATTGAGTTCAATAGTGAAAACCCACAACACAAAAGCAATGATTACGCAAATATAATTGACATGCGGCGGATTAAAAAAACGCACCGCATGTCAAATTCTGAGCGTTTTTTTCCACTCATTTACGTAGCATGTGGAGAGTGTTGTTCAAATCTCACCCACTCTGCCGCTACTGTATTATACTGCGGATTTATTTAACTAAATATGTTGTGGAAAATCTGCAATTACGTCTGAAATTACGGAGCTGTTTTCAGGCGAAAACAGCTCCTGAATTTCAGACGTTTTGACAAGTGCACGCGTTTTTCGCGGCATCTTTTACAGACGTAATTGGAGCTGGTTTTCATTGGCGTCAATGAAAAACGACTTCAATTACGTCCCAAGAAGAGACATGCACTTCTTTGAGGCGGGCGTCTTTTTACGCGCCGTCTTTTGACAGCGGCGCGTAAAAAAAGCCCACACAGACAACCATAAGACCCATTGAATTCAATGGGCAGATGTTTGGAGCCGTTTTTTCGCCCGTAATTCGAGGTTTAAACTGCCTGAGTTACGTCCGTAAATAGGGCGTGTGAGCATACCCTTACTGCAAACTTGATGTTTCTTGGGCTGAGCTGGTGGCTAACTTTTATATTTTAGTTGGAGCGTTCCTTTAAAACCGTTCACGCAAAGCTAAAAACATCCCAAAGGCAACATAATGGTTATGAAAGGGATTGATTTTTAGTGGATTATTTTTATCCAGCATTTCTCATTGGTTTTACGAGCTCTGCGCACTGCTCGGGGAGTGTGAGAACGTTACTCCTTGTAGCCCTGGGATTACACAGCTGTAAAGAGCTCCCAGTCAGTTCACTCTTGGCAAGCACAGCGAGCCATGTGAAAATCTGAGGAATGTAATAGCGCTGAGCTGACGGGCCATACTTGAGCGCATCCTGGACACGTATTTCCATTACGAAGTGTCTTGGGAACCTTGTTATTATTTAACCCCCATGACTGCCAAGCACTTTAATGACAGGTTTGGATATTGTGGCAAGTTATGGTTTGTTAGTGCAAGTTCTGTCGTAATGATATTCGGAACTACACCCCACAGGAAGATTTGGGAGAAGAGACGCTCCACCTTGAAGCGGTATCAGCAATGCCCTAATGCTGGAAAAGTGGGAGCTGTGTCTGTCCGCTGTCTCTAACATCATGTCCCCTTTTAATCTTTCAAAGACTGAGCTCCTTGTGTTCCCACCATCTACTCACCTAAACCTGATGTCTCCATCTCAGTGTGTGGCACGATCATAACTCCCGGGCAGCTCAATATATCTCCAGAATCAGCCCTTTTCTTACTGAGGAAACAGAAAAAACTCTCATTGTTGCTCTGATTCACTCTCGTCTTGACTACTGTAACTCATTCTTAGTCGGTTTCCCCTCACTAAACTCTCCCCTCTCCCCAAACTGTCCTCAATGCAGCAGCCAAGCTGATCTTTCTGACCAACCACTACACCAATACCTCTGCCCTGTGCCAGTCACTGCACTGGATCGCTACAACAATGCCTCTGCCCTGTGCCAGTCACTGTTCTGGTTGCCCATACCCTTCAGAATAAATTTAAAACTTATTACCCCTCAAAGCTCTCCACAGTGCTACACCACCTTACATCTCCTCCCTCATCTCTGTACCACCCTACTCGCGCTCTACGTTCTGCCGACAACTATCTTTCTCGTGCTGCACCCGTCCTCTGGAGTGTTCTACCCTGGGGAAGTAGATTTATTCCCCACATTCACTTCTTGAAGCGTTACCTGAAAACTGATCATTTTAGACAGGCCTATAACATTCCCTAATCTGACTCCATTCCTTTACTCCCCCCCCCCCCACCCCTCCCCCATTACATTAGTCATCAGTACCGGACCTCTTCATTCAGCAGAATCCCCCACACTCCTTGCGCCCTAATGCACTTCATGTCTGTCATACACAGATACTGGCCTCATAGATTGGGAGCAGGGCCCTCACTCCTCTTGTTTGAACTATTAATTAGTTATTGTCTGTACATGTTCCCTCTGAATTCTAAAGTGCTGTGGAATATGTTGGCGCGATATAAAAATTAGTTTTCTGTGGTACTAGAGTTGCTAATTGCTCACCAATGCCTTGCCGCCGTCGTCCGCAGAATAGGCGCTGCCATGAACTTACGTCTCCCCTCACAACAGATCGTCATGAGCTCGGTTTACATTGTGCACAGGGCACTGCTATAAACCAGTCCGGTATTATACTGATTTCTCCAGCAGGGCAAGTTTGGGATATATAATTTTTTTTTTTATATATAAACTGATTATATTGAAATTATTCGCATCAAAATGTTAAGGATGGAGTGCACAAAAATTGCGGTAAAAATGGTAGCACTTACAAGAGTTCATATAAAATATGGAAAACAAACACTGTAGTGAAGCCCATACACCTGGCTACCAGCTTTGGGGTATCTGACGTTCTCCACAATTTTTCATGTGAGGGTATGTTCACACGCACTGTTTTCAGACGTAATTCGGGCGTTTTACACCTCGAATTACGCCTGAAAAAACGGCTCCATTACGCCTACAAACATCTGCCCACTGCTTGCAACGGGTTTTACAGTGTTCTGTTCCCACGAGCTGTAATTTTATGCGTCGCTGTCAAAATACAGCGCGTAAAATGACGCCCGCGAAAAAGTGCAGGACACTTCTTGGGATGTTTTTGGAGCAGTGTTTCATTGACTCCATTGAAAAACAGCTCCAATAACGGCTGTAAAATACGCTGCGAAAAACGCGAGTTGCTACAAAAATGTCTGGAAATCAGGAGCTGTTTTCGCTTGAAAACAGCTCCTGTATTTTCAGACGTTTTTTGCTAAGCGTGTGAACATACCCTTATGTTCACCTTGTCACTTAAGATTTATTCTGATAAGACTTAAATTGTAACTTGTCCGAGGTTAGAAAACGGGTCTTTTTTAATTTTTTTTTATTCTTAGATGTAACGCCATTCTAGTCTGTTTGGTTTCGCAGCTTACCTCCATTAAGGGGAATATTATTTAAAGTGGGGGGTTGTGTGCTGTGACTACAGGGGAAGTGGGGAGGGCCTACGTTTTACACAGCATGATTATCGTGTAAAAATCGTTATGTTGGGCAAGCGTTCCCAATAGTTTTGCCGTGTAAACGTGTTCAGCGATCGCACAATCAGTGAGAATTTGCACTTTTTGTCAATGCTCGGGTCTTTCATTGCATAAAAATGGTTTCCGTTATCTCTTCCTGTAAACGGCGTTCTGTAAGTTAGCAGCGCAAACCTGAAGAAATACAAGTGATCGAAAAACAAATGATTGTTACTTATAAACGCATGTGTTTTGAGCATTAACAAATCGGCATTTGTTTTTATAAATTTATCTTCACGTGTAAAAGGCCCCTCAGCAAGATTTTGGGAAAAGATGGGAGTATTTCTGCAGGATCTGACTACACAGGGTTTGTTTGTAGTCTGTAACTGGGGAGACCCAGAACAGTAGGAGATTTGTAATCACTTTTATGGAATGCATGAAAGAACGGAAAAAAAAATTTGGGCACGGTCCATCACATATGTTATGGAGACTAATCGCCTAGAAGCATTGGTTCCAGGAGAGAATACGGCGCAGTCCAGAGGCACATGGAGTGAATAATGAACAGTAGGGATTCTGTGTTCTCTGTGGCTTTACTGTGTGAATGATGCCTAATTTTGGAGCTTATTGGAGTGTGCAGCTAGTTACTGGCGGGGGCCTCTTATGCTTTCCTCCAGCTGATTTTTGTCAGCATTATTTCTGTGGGATCTGATTACTTTTCCAGTGGGAGTTGTACAGATTAAGCCAATGGAAAAAATCTTAAAGGTGCAGGACATCATTGCCTGTCAAAATAAATGATGTTCTGCTGATAACATCTGCTCCCATCCCCCTGGTTGTCTTCTGACTGTACCCTACACATGGTAAATAATAGTCTGTGTTCCTTCTCCATCCCTTCGGTGTCATTTCAGATCGTTATTTCTGGGTATTACATCTAGGACACACTAGATCCTCGTATCGAATGGTTTTCGTTCAACTGGGCAATAATGGGATTTAATATTTTTCTTTAGCATTCAAACCCATATATATGACGAGTGTCAGGATGCTAATGGCGGGATCCGTCTTGGTCAATCGTCTGAGAGGGATTCACCCAATATCGTACATCCCACACGCATCTTGTGACAGATCCTCCCTCCATACTGTCTGCTTTGTAAGGCACATTTCACATCTGTGTTCGGGATTTATAATATTCTTAATGGCAAGATTAGTGCATTCTGCAGTAGCCTTCAAAAATACAGAAACCCCCAGCGCACCTTGTTAAAGTTAATGGTATCCGTCCAAGCGGATCTGCCACAGTAGTCATATCTCCATTATAATTAGAAGCCATGTTCCTAGTGTGATCAGAGCCTAAAACTTTATCATGTAACCCTGTTGGGGCCATACATTCTATAATTTTTATAACATTCTGGCGTTGGTTTGCTGAAACAAATGCGAACTGTACATTATAGGGCTCACCGCTGCTGTATTGCGGACGTCCTACAGAGGTAGGGCTGGGCGATCAAATTAATTCGCCCTCAAGACCTCCGGCGATTCTGTTTTTAATTTTTTTATCAAATCGTTGAATCGATTCTTCAGTGGCGCCGTGCTGCAGGAGGAAGCTCTGCCCCGCTCCGCCTCGTCACGTGCCTGGTCTGCCCTGTTTGACAAGCTGCGCCTCGTTCGGTCCAAGCTTCCCCACGGAATTGCTTTTCTGTACTGCACAAAATGATACGGTACAGAACAGAAGTTCCGTAGGGAAGCAGGGACTCCTAGTGTATACCCTGTAGATACTACCCCTCCTTGTAGATAGCACACCCCCTTCTTGTAGATAGCGCCACACTAGCTCCCACTCGGAGCTGTATCCCCGGTCAAAGCGCTGGCCGGGGATTCAGCTACAGTGGCGCTATCTAAAAGAAGAATTGGTGGGGGTGGTGGTGGTGCGATCTACGTCGTGGTGCTATATGCAAGGGTGTGTGGCACTATATTGAGGGGTGGCCCAACAGTAATAAAAAATGAATTCTTACATTTTCTGATGTGAGGCACGAGGTGTGATGAATTTACCCTCCATGTGCCTCACATTAATAGTAATTAACCCCATCATGTTTCTCATTCATAATGGGTTAATGTGTAAGGTACATGAGGGGGTTAATTACTATTAAAGTGAGGCACATGGAGGGTAAATTCATCACACCTCGTGCCCCACAGTAAGGGCTCATTTACACGAGCGTGTTATACGTCCGTGCGACGCGCGTGCTTTTCACGTGTGTCGTACGGGCCTATGTTAGCCTATGGGGCAGTGCAGACAGTCCGCGATATTTGCGCAACGTTAGTCCGTTGCGTAAAACGCACGACATGTCCTATATTTATGCGTTGCTTGCGCATCACACCCCCATTGAAGTCAGTGGGTGCGTGAAAATCATGCATGCCACACGGAAGCACTTCCGTGGGACGAGCGTGATACGCGCAACAGCTGTCAAACTCTGAATGTAAACAGAAAAGCACAACGTGCTTTTCTGTTTACAAACATCCAAACGGAGTGTCATAATGATGGCTGCGCGAAAATCACGGCAGGGCTGACACACGGAGCTGTTAAGTGCCTTTTGCGCACGCAAAACACCACGTTTTTTGCGTGCGCAAAACGCACACGCTCGTGTAAACCCGGTCTAAGTGAAAGAAAGCGGTTTTTATTTCATTTTTTTACAGCGTACTCCTAAATGATATAACAAAAATTGTGCAGGTTATTATGGCCGCGCCAATACCGAATATGTGTATGCTTTATGAATTGAAACTTATTTTAATGTTTATTGTGAAAATAGTGTATGTATTTTTTTAAATTTAATATTACTTCATGTTTTTACTTTATTTTTGAACTTTAATGTACTGGTATATATCTATATACTGATTGTACACAGGCATATATCTATATTACAGTACATTAGCCTGTGTACTGATAGTACACAGGCAGTTGTTAGGACATACCTCAGTATTTCCTAACAGGAAATATGGTAAGACAGCCCTGGGGTCCTTCTATGGACCCTGGGCTGTCTGCCCATATATGATATGTCCCTCAATCGCGTCACAGGAATTCCCTGTGACGCGATCCAAAGGGCATCCCCCCCTTCTCATTTTCCCCTGATTGCTGCAGTCCGCTTTGATCGCAGCATTCAGGGGAATAACGGTGGAGATGAGAGGTTTCTCTGATCTCTGCCACCGGGGCTGCGGCTGTGTAATAGTCATTGCCCCTCTCCTGACAGGAAGTGCGCGTGCGGTCAGCATGAAGTGATGTGGCCGGCGCTGCAGTAATGAGCGGCGGCGCAGGCACGGAGGACAGAACATGGGGGTTTTTTGCAGTGCGGCCGCCGTGTTCTGTCTTCATTGCCGTCAATCATTAGTGCAGCGCCGGCCGCATCTCATCATCCTGACCCCGCGCACTTGTTGTCGGGACTCGGGAGCGGGGAAGAGGCTGTTTACACAGCCGCGGCTGCGCGCTCATACATTCATGTGTTACTATACTGAGCTGTGCGGCCGCACATCTCCGTATCGAAAAACATGAAATAACTGTATCGAACAGTTTGGAGATGCACCGTATTGAAATCGTATCGAAGTTTCGATGCATCGTGCATCCCTAGACTGTAGCCGAAGTGACTGATCCAAGGAGTCCCGTTCATCTGTACCGTGGTCAGGCTGGGAAATTTGGTGGAGACACGGACCGTTTTTCACGACACAATCCTTGCCGAATGAATCCAGCCTTAATGGCATTTATTTAAACCCCCACCATCGTGGGCCCGATACTGCACCGGGTCCTGCTCAGACTTCAGACACTACAATGTAATCACGTCCCAAACTGCCCACTCAGCACTATCTGCCTAGCCCTGCTGCAATTTACGCTGCTCTCGCCCGCAATGTCAGAGACTGGCTGAGCGGGTGACGCGCAGAGGGGGGTGTTGGTGCACACAGTGCATCATTGATTATAGATTCTGTTAACCTGTTCTCTGCTGGGGCACACAAGTTATAATCCATTAGCCATTTTTTCCAATTGTATTTCTGATAAAGTATTTGCATGGGGTTAAATTTTACGCACGATTATAGCAATATATGTTAAAAAGTTATTTTATATAAAGAAATAATTTATTAAAGAGAACATTTTACCTCCCCATACATGTGCAGCATTTAATGGGGAGGGCTGCACAAACTCTGGGGCACTTTACCTTTTTTTTTTTTCTACTTCCGTTATTTAGATATCGGTGCTGTTATATTTGGCGCCCGATATTTAAATAACCCCCTGAACAGCGCGCTGACATCACACCAGGAGCCGCCCGCTGGCTCCGCAAATACAGAGAGAAAATGTACAGACCTAAAGGAAGGGAAGAAGATGTAGCGCAGCCAGAAATTGTGTGCGTCGTTTCTAATAGTGATATACAGCCGTCTAAGGAGGGACTGTAATTATTTTTTTCTGTAACCATAGGTACAATTTAAGTGTGTGCCAGGTTTTCAGAGTGTTCCACTCATTTCAAAAAGAAAAACTTATGATGTGGTGACAGAGCCTCTTTAATAAGAGCACAAAGATGGCGGACCTGGGGGCCTTCATTAGGCCCCCAGGCAGCCATAGCAACCATTGCCCCCCCGCGATTGCACTGCGGGTTGCGCGATGAGCTGTTAGAAAGAGGAGCGCGACCCCATCTAACGATTTTAATGCCGCGGTCACTATTGACCGTGGCATTTAACGAGTTAGACGAGTGGGAATTTGATGAAGTTGCATTCGCTTGTAGTTGAATCGATTTGGAGAATAGAAACTATAGCTGCCTAATAAACCTAAGCTTCATCTTGGATAATCTGACTACTACACTAGGGTTGTTTATAATGTATTCTGGAATGTTCCCATCACTGCCATGGCCTCCAATAATAAGGATTCTGCTGAAACCTCTGCTCTTCATAAACTACCTCCCGTCCTCTTGTTTAGATTTGTTTTAGTAGTGTAAGGATGCCTACGCTGCAAGGTCACTGCAAAGAGAAACAGCTGTCAGACTCTTTAAAGGTCCAGCAGTGAAATTTAGTTTGAAACTCCTGATGGAAACCTTGCTGTGCTCTTATATCCAAGTCATGGTGTATCTAGTGTTATGTCGACCTCAACTGGACTTGTTTGGCAGTCTAAGGCTGGGTTCACACCTGCGTTCGGCTTTCCATTGTTCTTCTCCGCCAGAGGAGCAGAACAACTGAAAAACCGGAAGTGCGGATTCCGTTGCACGACGGACCTCTTTGGTGGCCGATGGGACCCATTGACTTTAATGGGCTCTGTCCAGGTGTCTGTGGTTTTACCGGAACCAATAGCGCAGCATGCTGGGCTGTTTCTGGTAATCTCGGCCGGAACTGTGACGGAGGCTCTTAATGAAGCCTCCAACGCAGATGTGAACAAGACCGTCCGCGATTTTTGTGCAACCTTAGTCCGTTGCGTAAAACGCACGACATGTCCTATATTTATTCGTTGCTCGCGCATCACACACCCATTGAAGTCAGTGGATGCGTGAAAATCACGCATGCCACACGGAAGCACTTCCGTGGGACGAGCGTGATTCGCGCAACAGCTGTCAAACTCTGAATGTAAACAGTACTCAGCTGAGCTGCAGTACCCGGCTCCGTCACATCTAGATGAGCCGCCGTGTATAGAAGAACACTGAATGGGCCGTGGCACTTCAGAGAGCAACGTGGTTCCTTCATTCTGATCGGCCATAAATTAGTCCCGTAAAACCCATTCAATATTAAAGATTACTTTGAAGGATTCAGACATGTCGTTGCTGTAAAACTTTTTTTCCTACTTTTTTTTTTCTACTTCATTGTCTAATTTGAGAACGCATGTATACAGAAGTTTAATTTAACGGTTAGAAAAGTAGGAAGTTTGAAAACTCCTCTGATATCACAAACTCAGTATCTGCATTACAAAAACCATCCTGACTCTCTGGTTGTGGTGTATATTTGTAAGATGATGTGTTTCCAGCTCATAATGAACTCCAGACTGGGTTAAGTCAGACGTCTCGCTGTGCTAGGTCTCGACCTATCCATGAGGAGGAAACTTATTTGTTCTTTGTGTTTTTGGCTTTTTTCAGGGAGGATGAACCTCTAACCTCATGTGAATGTACCACCTACTAACGTTCTTGTCGTTTTCTAAACGGTAAAAAGTTGATTTGGGCCTTAGTATTAGTAAATCTGTCCCATTGTGTTTCTGTATTTGGTTTTAATAAGTAAAAGAAAATATAAGTGATACTTTTCCTTTTAAAGAGGTAGTCACATGTTTGGGCGCAGCACCTATTTGAAGAATGGGGGTCCCTCGACCCCCTGTCCTGCTTGGTGGTGAGGCTTCTGCCACATCTAGGTGGAGAATGAATGGAGAGGTGGCCACACATGTGCTCGGCTCTCTACGTTTAGCTCTATGGGAGTTAGGGTAACAGCCAAGCGTGGACACCCTTCTATTCCTCGCCTGGATGTGGCGACTGGAGGCCGTCTCATCAGGTAGGAGGAGGGCTGGGGGGCCCCCCTGCTCTCCACACAGGTGCAAACATACCCTGGATAAATGTATAAGTTGGGAATACCCCTTTAAGGTCCTTTTACACAATTATCATCCCAATTTGCGCTGAGCGATCATAAAGATCATTGGCCTGTGTGAATGCAGGAGAAGATCAAGGATTAAAGATAAAACTATAGTTTACCTTGATCTATTATCTCGTAAAAATTGACGGCACAATGTAAATTCTGCTCATAGTGACCTTTACAGGAGACATTACTGCCTAGGTAACAATGATGTTTCGCGCTTGGCCAAGAGAAAATGTCCATCAGATCCTCGCCAATGACTTCAAGCTGGCCTGAAGATAATTTTATATTCCATAAAATTTAATTTAATATAAAATGTTTAATGCATTACTTTGACAACTAAAAGAGACGACCATACGGTGCTGCGAATAAGTATTTTCCCCATTTCAGATGCCTGCCGTTATAATACAATTGTCAGACTGAATAGTTCTTGATCTTAAAATAAATATTCCAGGCAGAGCAGTGACCTTCTTTTTTTATTTTTTTTCCCCCCCCCGATGCCTTGGTGAAGCCCCACGGCCCCCTGCACACATAGCGGATTTGTTGCAGATTTTCCGTCCGACTATGCGGCAGAAAATTGGCAGCGGGAGACTGTTGCAGAAAAGTGGATACGATTTAAAAATGATTTCCACATTATTCTGAACACTCTCCGCATAGGACTGTGTATGCTGCAGATTTTCAAATCATTGTATTCTGGATGTTCACTGCGGATTTCACCCTTTTCAATGTATAGGGGATGAAAACCGTTGTGTACACATTTTGCTGCGGAAAATCTGCAGCATTTGCATCCAGTGTAAAACCAATATGAAAGGAAAGGGCTGCCGTGTGAGGAGATTTCAGGAGATCCGCAGCACAACCAGGTGATTATCACAAAGGAGAAGGACAATAATATCCCAACGAGGGAATGTGCGCAGAGAGTCCCAGGTCCAAAGGACCAATTGTACTCAATAAGTAAGAAGAACTGCCGCACTCAGGTTTCCAAAAGATGTGTTGGGTTTTTATTCACCAAGTAAAAAAACATGCCAAGTTCTTTACTTTGTGAATGAAAACCAACACATCTTTTGGAAACCTGAGTGCTGCAGTTCTTCTTGCCAATTGAGGAGAGAGATGGTTGACGGGGCAGGAGGCGACCAGAAGCTCTGACCTCAGCAGTTCACACGTATGGATGGAGATCTGCAGGTATTACCTGATGTAAACGGGTTCACAGGCTGTGCCCGATCCATAAGTTGATCTTTTATGAAACAGCCAACACTACACTGCAATGATCCCGCTGGTTTAACCCCTTGGATATAGTGGTTAATAGCTACTGCGGCATCTTAGCCGTTAGAAGGCCCCCAGGTCTGACATCTTTGTGCTCCTATTAAGGGCATAATGGGAGCCTGTAAAAATCACAGTATACTGCAATACATTAGTATTGCAGTATATAGGTCAAGCGATCCAATGATTGCTGGTTCAAGTCCCCTAGAGGGGCTAATAAATTAAAAAAATATATATAATATTCGTCTATTATGCTATCCCATACAATGAAAAATATGTGTGCCGGAGTGTTGAGGGTGTGTGTCACTCCTAGGTCACCATAGTAAAAAAAAAACAACAAATGCATACTAGGTTATATACTTCTTTTTTTTTTTTTCTTTTTTTTTATATGGAACTATATCCTTCTGCATAGGCATAGTCTGCTATGCTGTTCCATACATAGAAAAAGGTGTGCCAAATCATACTTACCAGGGCAAACTTTTGGCGTACCCTGGGTGACCCTATAAAAACGTTTTCCGTATGCAGCGCGAGCGCAGTTCACAAATCTAATGTGACACAGCATGAGATTGTCTTTTAATTTTTTTCCCTCGTGCTGTGTATTTTATGCGATCCCAAACAATCTCTATCTCTTTGCTGTTTGTTTCAGATCCAGGCAATTTTAGACTCTATTTCCGCAGTGTCATAAGGGCCTTTGATGGCTGGAACAGGCGGCCTCAGTTGTGGCTGAGATCACTCACTATGAAGGTCTGTGAAGTCCAGGATCGATCACACGCTTTATCTCCACTGACGTGTGCAACATCTTATGACTGGTGACATACGTTGGGGTTGCCTTTCTATATAAAGTGGTGATTTCTGTGAAAAGACTTGTTTTCCCTGTACTGCTATAATAGATTTATCATACGACATGGATTCCCTAATCTCTTCAGCTGTTTCATTGTCAAAGCTTTCCTATCACCCAACTTTTCTAATGCTCTGATCATCAGGACTCCCCAGTATGGGAGTTTAGGGTATGTTCACACGGTATCCCTTTGATTTAGATGGGAAATACTGTGATGTTCACATGAGGTGTATTGTTACGATGCTGAATTCAAAAAGTGTCTTGTATAAAAAATAAGACTTGTAAAACTAGCGTGTCGCTTCTTGAGGCGCATTTGGAATAGATTTTCCATTAATACTGATAAACGGCTCAAAAAAGCCTCAGGATTCAAATTTAAAAAAAAAATCTTCATTTTCAGCTTCAAAACCGCCTTGAAATCAGAGGCGGTTATCCCTTGAAACCCGTCTTATTTTTAACCATTTTTAATTTTTTTTTTTTTGTATTGTACGTGTGGAGGGTATATCTATCTCTAATCTATCTTGCTAAATGTTTAGCAAACTTCTGACATGTCATCGTGACAAATCAGAAGCTTTTAAAAGGTGGGGTTCGAGCACTGAGACCCCCACAAATCGCTAAAACGAAGCAGCTGAAGCGCTTGTGTGAGCGCTCAGCCACTTTGTGTCTGTTCGGCTTTATCCGGAAATAAATGTATCGGAGTACGGGCTCATAGACTTTCTGTTGAGTCCGTACTCCGATACATTTATTTCCGTAAAAAGCCAAACAGACACGAAGTGGCTGAGCGCTTCAGCTGCTTAGTTTTAGCGATTGGTGGGGGTCTCCGTGCTCGAACCCCCACCAATCAAAACTTCAGTTTGTTAAACGTTTAGCTACACTTTAAGGCTGGGTTCACACGACCATGTTACGTCCGTAATGTACGGAACGTATTTCGGCCGGAAGACCCGGACCGAACACAGTGCAGGGAGCCGGGCTCCTAGCATCATAGTTATGTACGACGCTAGGAGTCCCTGCCTCTCATCAGGACAACTATCCCGTACTGTAATCATGTTTTCAGTACGGGACAGTAGTTCCACGCAGAGGCAGGGACTCCTAGCGTCGTACATAACTATGATGCAAGGAGCCCGGCCCCCTGCAGTGTGTTCGGTCCGGGTCTTCCGGGCGAAATACGTTCCGTCCATTACGGACGTAACATGGTCGTGTGAACCCAGCCTAAAAGTGCACAGTGCCAAGTATATATAGGAAGTACATAGCGTACGATAAATGTATCAAATTTATATTTAACTGGTTGCCGACACAGGACGAGTATGCTGGTCCTGAGCGGCGAGCACTTCGCGCATTAGGACTAGCATACTCGTCCTGTGTGACAGCCGTCTCTGCGCGCGCGATCGAGAGCAGGGCAGCGGCTGCAATACACAGCCACGGCCCCGCTCTGACAGCGGAGAGAAGAGAAACATCTCTCCGCCGTTAACCCTTTGAACGCCGCGATGACAGCTGATCGCGGCGTTCAAAGAGGGGGGACTGCACATTGATCGCGTCACAGAAGATAACTGTGACGCGATCAAAGCCCACAACTCCTATGGCCAGACAGCCCAGGGTCCATTGAAGGACCCCAGCGCTGTCTGAACATATTTCCTGTTGTTAGGGCATACCTCAGTACGCCCTAACAACTGCCTGTGTACAATCAGTAACAGGCTAATGTACTGGCATATAGATCTATGCCAGTACATTGCAGTTACAAAATAAAAATCTAAATGATAAATCCCTTTATGGGATTAAAAAAAAAAGTTCAATGAATGTAAAAAAAAAATAATAAGTAAATAAAAAGTAAAAAAAATACACAGAAACACACATTTTTTATAATAAATAAACTTTTTCAAATATAAGTCCCAAAACATGAAATAATATAGACATATTTGGTATCGCCACGACCGTAACAACCTGTACAACAAATTAATGACATTATTTATGATGATCGGTGTATGGTGTAAAAAAAAATAATATTAAAACTGCAGCGGAACTGCTTTTTTTTCTGCATTTTCGCCAAAATAAAAATGTATAGAAATGAAACGATAATGGATTTGTACCAAAAAATGGTACCTACATAAAGTACAACACGTCCCGCAAAAAACAGTCTCATACACCTACGTCGTACAAAAAAATAAAAGCGTTATGAGCGTCGGGATGCAAAGAGTGAGATATAAAAAAAATTGCTCCGTCCTCAAGCCCAAAATTGGCCGTGTCCTTAAGGGGTTAATAGACATATAAAAAAAAAACATATCTATACAAATAGTGAATCCGTAAAAAACAATTACGTATTTGTGTACAAACACAATATCTCGATAGTGTAAACGATGTATAGGAATATAGAACTAGAAGTATATTAATAGCTCCTAATGAAGGGGGGAGGGCAGACGCGTATGAGATTTCCTATGCCCTGTAGCTGCCACATTGCAACTGCGCATGTGTCGTGAAGACGCCTAATACACAGATTCAATAAAAAATGTCAGCCCCCATAAAAAAAAATGTGAAAAAATAAATTTAAACTCCTAAAATAATAAAAACATTTTTTTGACTCCTTTCCTTTGAGGATATGTCCTGGTAGACCGGGACTTCACTAATTCCCAATAAAACCAACATTAATCACTAAATTTAAAAATAAACACACAATGCTTTATATTGAATTAGATTATGGGCACAATGTTTATTCAAGTCTAAATAAAATCATAACCTCTGAAAAAATTGAAAAATTAATAACTCATTAAAACCATTAATTCATCAGCTGATTAATAGCAGATAAAACAAGTCCACCCAGCAGTGGCTGAGACTTCACCTCTACAACAAACATTGCGACAAAAGGGAAGAAAACCGGGAGGGGAAGTGGGGCGCTGGGCTTCAAGCTCTTCTTAAACTGTCCTGAATCACTGGCAACAGGGTTAACGGGGTTGCTCAGACGCAGGGAGTTTTTCCATACTGATGACCTGTCCACATGATAGGTCATCCGTATATGATTGTGGGGGTCGACACCTGGACCCCGCACCGATCAGCTGCTCCGGGCACCGGTGGTTATGCAGTGTTCAGTGCCAGAAGCAGTTGGCTCTGTACACTGGGTAGTGGCCGTGCTGCAGAAATGCAGCTCTGCGACTATTCACTTGAATAGTCGCAGAGCTGCAGCACGGCCGCTGTACTGTGACCAGAGCGATCTGTGGATAGGTCATCAGTATGAAAAATTGTCTTTGGCTTGGTAGATTATCCATGCAGGAGTCTGGGAAAGCTTCGTGACCACTAATATGGCTCGCATTAAAGAGGCTCTGTCACCAGATTATCAAATCCCTATCTCCTATTGCATGTGATCGGCGCTGCAATGTAGATAACAGTAACGAGTTTTTTTTTTTAAACGATCATTTTTGGCCAAGTTATGAGCAATTTTATATTTATGCAAATGAGCCTTTCTAATGGACAACTGGGCGTGTATTGTGTTTTTAGCAACTGGGCGTGTATTGTGTTTTTAGCAACTGGGCGTGTATTGTGTTTTTAGCAACTGGGCGTGTATTGTGTTTTTAGCAACTGGGCGTGTTTACTTCTTTCACTGCACAATCACACTGTGCTGTGGATCATGCTGGGCTGGAACAATGAGAAGTGTATGACGCTGATTAGTCACTGATTGGTCAGCCTCAAACACTCCTCTGTACAACGCCCAGTTGGTAAAAAGTAAAAACACGCCGTTGTCCATTGAGAAACTCATCAGAATAAATCTAAACTAGCTCATAACTTGCTCAAAAATGATCGTTTTTCAAAATAAAAACCACTGCTGTTATCTACATTACAGCGCCAATCACATCATGTAGGAGATAGGGCACTTATAATCTGGTGACAGAGACTCTTTAAATCTCATGTAGGTTTGGCACACAACTTTCCCATACTCCTGAAATAAAAGTCTGCACATTTATGCAGGTCCCACCTGACCATATCGCTACATAACTAGGCAGAATTGAAAATTGGGTACAGTGCCTTGTATAATGGGCATTCTCAATGTAACGATCTATAAACCTCATTACCCGGTTGAAAGTTTACATGTCGGATGCAGTTCAAGAGTTAATAATTTATATTTGGGTTCACACTGTTCTCGGTGAATTGATTTAAAAGCGTTCAGATGTGTAAATTGCTTCAATGATTGTTTTTTGTGTTCAGTGCCTCAGTGAAGTCACCCCGGCAGACGTGGTGTGTGAATACAAGCGCTCTGCATGTGGTTGATGACCCCTATTTTTTTGGGTGGCCTCGCAGCTGGGCGGTGGTCTTTAATGGATTGCATATACTTTTTAGTTGGGTCAAAGTTCATTGTGATTCCTGTGTTTTTCAGGCATGCACAATCCATGAGTCTGCGCTGAACCACAATAACCTTTGTCCATATAGTGAATGCCGTCTTTTCACGACTGCGAACATAAGACCACTGTTAGATTTTACCGCTTTTGGTGCAGCAGTGTTGTCATGGGGACCTTCGCTTGGATTTAATTCACTGTCCACATTAATATGTACATCCTACCTAGCTTTCATGGTAGCCATTTTCGGTTTGTATATGGGCACGTTTATGTATTTACAGCTTTGAGGCTAAATAATCAGATCATGAAATATTTTTAGAGAAGTATCGTCCATCAATTGTAAATTTTTCATTCACCGATCATGTTCTACAATGACCAATCCCCAAAATCTGTCTGGGACTCGATCTCACGGTTTAATTTTTTTGGTTGTTCGTCGTGAACGGTCATTGAGACTGTACAGAAATAATTTTGTGCGACCAATGCTATGTAAAGCGCGTGAGCCAACAAATTATATCATGAAATTTGTTTACAACCAGACGAAGGTTTACTCTCAGACGAACGGCTCCTCGCAAAATGGCGACAAACTACACGTGTTTATACGCTTATCATGGTCAAGGTGACATAAGTTCTTTTGTGTACATTTTCCCGCTCATTAAAGTTTTCATGCAGATGTCTATTTCCGATCTTTTCTTTGAGAATTCGTTCCACGTCTGTCTGTTTTGCCAATCAAGTCTAAACGACTACGAATGAAGAGTCAGCGATCGATCATCAGTTCAAAATCACTAACGGGAATGTAACCAGAATTGACCGTTACCTATCAGCAGGATAGATGGGGATTGTCTAATCTCTGGGGAACCCACAGATGGAACACCTCACTGATCGCAGGGATGGGGTCGCGAAGCCCCCATTCCTCACTGCTTGACCGCAGTAAGGGTATGTTCACACGGCCTATTTACGGACGTAATTCGGGCATTTTTGCCCCGAATTACGTCCGAAAATAGCGCCTCAATAGCGCTGACAAACATCTGCCCATTGAAAGCAATGGGCTGACGTTTGTCTGTTCACACGAGGCGTAATTTACGCGCCGCTGTCAAACGACGGCGCGTAAATAGACGCCCGCGTCAAAGAAGTGACCTGTCACTTCTTTGGGCGTAATTGGAGCCGTTATTCATTGACTCCAATGAATAACAGCGCCAATTATGTCCGTAATTGACGCGCCGTTCAAGCGCCTGCACATGGCGTTACGGCTGAAATTACGGGGATGTTTTCAGGCTGAAACATCCCCGTAATTTCAGCCGTTACGGACGCCCTCGTGTGAACATACCCAAAGGAGGACATCGAATTGAGCTGCTCCATTCAAAGTCTATGGGAATGACAAACAGTGGAGTACAGCGCTCAGCTGTTAACAGCAGTCTCATAGACATTGTATGGAACGGCGGGCGCATGATTGACCGCCGCTCCATTCACTCTCCTCCTCACTGCAGGGTGTGCAGTAAGGCTGCTTTTACATGGCCCAGCGTGGGCGGTGTTAACGAGCGCCGATCAATGAGACAGGTCGTTGATCGGCCCTCGTTTGCTCCTTCCACAAGGAGCTATGTATGGGGACGATCGCTCGTTACTACGATCACTCATTCCCATACATTTCTATCATGTCGGCACGTCTTCATATTTACACTGGGAGATGTGCTGCCGACAACTATAATATTTAAGGTATTTAAAACTATACAATCAGGCGACGAACGGGCGTTTGCTCATTCATCGGCTGATCGTTGCCCCGTTTACACAAGGCAATTATAGTTTGCTCGATAGTTGGCCAGTGTAAAAGGGCCCTAAGGAGGAACCCACGATCTCGCAATCGGTGGGGACTACGATATATCAAACCAGTATCACCTAACCTGCGGATAAGTGATTTTGATTCTAATACATCCCCCTTTAATGGCCAGCTCATATTTTAACATAGAAGTAATAGGGTTTTTACCGTGGGTTTTTACCGTTAAGGCCTTTTTATAGTTGTTTTCTAGTAAGTCTCCTTTAACTTGACCTTTGTATGTTCTCCTTGTGTTTTCTTCCCACACTCCAAAAACCGAGGTCTTTCAGATGTAGATAAGCGCACCGCAGCTCTATACCTCACCAATTTATGAGTTTATTTTCAGTGCTGCTGCTTTCTGACTATCCTCGTCCTCTTCAGTTTGTATAGTGTGTGATGTCAGATCACACGATCACTTCTGCTGCTTCGTTTTAGCGATTGGTGGGTCTCCTTTCTCTTACTCCCACCAATCAAAACTTCTGACCGGTCACTTTAACATGTCAGGTGTTTGAACGTTTAGTTACCCTTTAAGCCAGCCGTAGATGTAGAAGGGTCAATTCACATGTTGCGTAAATACTGTGTTTTGTTCCGTAACGGAGTTCGTTGCAGCAAATCGCAGGCTGCAGCGGTCTCCTGGGATGAAACTTCATCCCAGCAGACCATCCTGCTTACAGACTGGTAAATGCTGCAGTTTTCCGCAGCGGACATTCTGGGCGATAAACTGCACCACAGTTTGGTGCGCTTTTTTCACCCGGAATTCCCTGCGGCGCACAGGGCGGATACACTGGTTGCTATTACGCAGCGTATCTGACCCGTGTGAACTCGGCCTATAGGAAAACCCTTTCTTAGGGTTTGTTCACACACACACACACACACACACAGGATACTCTGCATGTTTTTCTGCAACAGAATCAATAGAAAAATGCTGGTAAATCTGCACCAAATAGTGCGGTTTTTTTCATGCTCCTATTGCCGCAGAAACGCAGCGTTTTTTCCCGAAACTGTTTTACCAGCGTATTTGGTGTTTAAACATTGGTTATAGCAAAGTTTATGTGCACCTGCGGATTTCCAGCGGTTTTTACTGCGTTTCCGCTGCTTAAACGCTATAATAACCGGAACAACCTAAATCTGTTGCGGGTTTTATGCTCCCCTTCGAAGTCTTTGGGTCAAACACGCAGCATCTTCGCACAGAACACGCAGCGTAAATGGACATGCTGCAGAATTGAAAAATGCACCGCAGAACACTTTCCGCAATACTTTTGTGCGTCTCATTCACTTTGCTGTTACTGTAAATGCTGAAGAATTTCCGCACATAAATCTATAGTGGAAATTCCGGAGCGTTTACATTACGTGGGAACCCATCCTATTCGAGTGAGAAAGAAGCCAATGTATACCTGCCTGGCAAAAGCCAATAGAACTCCTTGCCATGCTGTTCAGAACAAAAAAGTAAACAATAATGGGGCAACCACTGTCCATATTCCCAATTAGGGCATACATACCTTATCAAGGTGGGGGGTTACCTCTGGCAACTCTCTTTGGTGGACCTGTGCCGTCTGTATGGCCATTTTTTATTTTTTTATAAATAAAATCTTTTTATGTAATGGGAAAAAAAGCAATTGTGAAAGTATGAAGATACTCCATTTCATTCATTTGCATCGTATTTGTCAGTATACATTTTACTTTTTGGTTTTATTTCTCTTGAGCGAGAAATTGTGCCAATGTTGGCAGCCTCGGAATGTTTTGACCAATGTAACTTTAATTGTGCAACGAAGGCTCTATTCCCCCCCCGCCCCGTTGTGCTGTTCCGTTCTCCTCTGTCAGAAATGGAACAAGTGAATGACTGAACCAAGTGTCCGTTGTGTGACGGAACCCATTGTCTTTTTAGTAGGTTCTGTCAGCTTTTCGTTGGGTTGTACGCGATTTTACTGAACGCAATAGCGGATCATGCTCCCCAGTAAACCATACTGGATATGCGACTGAGGCTCAGATGTCAACATAGCCTAATTTACGAGCTAATGTTGTTCCTGTGGTCACTGGAGACGCCGACACACGCAGCTGCAGCTCTCTCCTGCGTCCCATAGGGTGCGCAGAAGCTCACTCCCGGTTTTTAAAGGAACAGTGTCACGAAAAAATTTTTTTTTACATCCGTTTGATTTTAGTGTTTTATTAAAAACTTTTAGATTTATTTGTGTTTGTGTTTTACAATTTCTGTATGTGTTGATTAACGACACATACAGACATGGAATACGGCACATACAGTCCCATAGTGAATGCGAACGGGGCCCGTTCCATCCACTATGCTGTACGCCGTCTGTGTGGGAACGGCGCATGTGCCGCTCCCACACATTCCAAGTTGAACTGTGCGACGTCCGGCGCCATTTTTCCTGTGGACCGGAAGTTGCGGCCGGACAGTAAGATTACTACTTCCGGTCGCGGCTTCCGGACTTGTGAACTTGGAGCGGGAGGTAGCGGACGGACCGGAGGGAGCGGCGGCGACTGGAGCAGGTAAGTGATTTCTGTGTATGTAAGTGTTTTACTGTGTGTTTACTACTGTATGTAAACCTTCTACACTGTGTGTTAGCTCAAAAAATGGCGACACAGTGTAGGAGGTTTGACCGTTCAATCCTCTCGTTTCTCCCGGCACTAGCCAGGATAAAGGAGGGGGGGATTCTGAGAGCTCACTAGAGTGTCTAAAGTAGTCCAGCCAACACTGTTACAACCTGGACTTTAAAAAGGACTCTGCCATTCCCCTCCTTGCCTGAGTGTTTGTATACCTGTGTTCTTCTATCCAAATGGTCCCTTAGTTGAATCCCTGCTCCCAGTGTTCCCATATCCTGTTGCTTTGTTTTTATTCCTGAGCCTAAGCCAATTGTTGGTGTCATGTGTTTCTCATCTGCCACGTCTGTTGCCATTTACTACGTCTATTGCAATCTACATATCTGGTGTCATCTGCCACATCAAGCATCATCTGTGCCTGCTTCACCACGTGTCTGCTACTATGAGTATCTGCCTGTTCTTCTACCCAGGTACCCATATCCGAGAGACTGTTATTGACTGTTTGGCCAGCTGCTTTTCCGCTACCGCGGAGCATCCTAGTGAGTCCACATACACTATAGCCGGGACAGCCGATATGCACGCTGTTCTTATTTATACTATAAAAGCGATTGTCTGTCCTCTATAAGCATCCAAATGCTTGAACCATTTGGCCCCAAATTTGGCACATGGGTACATCAGGTGTCCGGGAAGGTTTGCGTAAAGGTCCCGACCTTGCTGTTTTTCTCTCTTATCAGCAATTCTCACAGGATTATGATCCATTACTATAAAAGTGAATACAGACATTCACTTTCATAGTATAGATGTTGTCTGGCAGTAGCGGGTAGTGCACAGTACTAGATAGATGGGAAGGTACAGGGAGCGGTTGTCCATAGCAATCAATCAGTTTTCTTCCTTTTCAAAGGATCCTTGAAAAGATGAGTTGGGATCAGATTGGTTGCTATGGGCACCAGTTTAGATAATTAACCACCCATTGCATCTTATCTTTTTGGGCACATATTAACATTTTCCAGTACATCCCTCATGACAGCACTACAGGAGGTTGCCCTATTGACCTCTGTAGGAACAGGAAGACAGAGAGGTTAAAAGGCCCCTCCCACCACCCACTTGCCAGTGTTCTTCCTGTCCCCACAGGGTCAGGAGCAGAGAGACGTCGCTCCTGTATTACTGCAGGAAAGAGAACTCGGGCAGGGGGCAAGATCGGGGGGTCCGTGCACTCCCCCTTCTCTTCCCCCTAAAGCCCAGGCTAACACCCCTCGGTGAGGGGTCCCTTAGCTCCCACCCTGAGACACCTACCGGAGGAATCCTAGGCAGGTTTCGGGTAGTGTGTGGGTGCTGGGGATTCCCAAGCAGGCTTCGGCCTGGCCGCGGACCGGCAGCACCATAAACGTGGACGCACCGGCAGGGATCCTCGCTGCGCCGCATAGCAAGCCTCGGCGCCGGCTATGGCGGCTGCACTCCAAGGAAAGAAACGAATAGCCGACCGGAAATGACGTCGGGCTACTTCCGGTCCGCGGCCATCTTGGAAGGCGGGAAATTCAAAACGCCCGCATTTAAAGGGACACGCACAGGTATGTAATTAGAGCTGATAACTCTAACTTAGATTATTTTTGTGGATTGCATATTGCATTGCCTGTTACCTGTCGCGGTATGGAACTTCCTCGTCCTGATGGAACTCCAGATATGTCCCAGGGTCACGTGAGTCTCACCCTTGGGGTAAGGGTTATGACTCCTTATGTATGCACACCATACTTTACCTACCTTCTGTTTTCTCTAGGATAAAGATTCCTCTCAGAGACAAACTGATAAAAAGAAGGTTAAAAAATGTGCGACTTGTGCAAAAAAATTGCCAGAGTCACATAGGAAACAATTGTCAGGATTGTATTGCAAAAATACTAAAGGAGGAACAACCAACGTTCATGTCTGAACTTAGGGCTATGATTCGTGAACAAGTGGGTCAGTCAGTAGCCTCCCTCGCCCCTCCTCAAGAAACTCCCTCCCACTCCCGGGCAAAAAGACCACGGATGGAAGTGGATCAGAAATATTGTCCTCCCTCTCAGGGGTCTGACTCGGAGCAGGAGTGTTATTACCTATCGGAGGGTGAGTTAGAAGGAGAGGAACTCTTGCCTTTAACTTCTTCCACTCCAGAGAAAAAAATGTTCTTCTCTTCAGAGATGTCTGATACCTTAATTCAAGCAATACGGGAAACAATGGATATTCCCGAAGTAGACCAACCACATACCATCCAGGATGAGATGTTTGGAGGTCTAACGGAAAAGAAAACAAAGGTTTTTCCGGTAAACGAAAATCTCAAAAGAAAGGTGACAACTGAATGGGAAGATTCAGAAAAAAGGCTCTTCATTTCAAGAGATTTTAAAAACAGACTTCTCTTTGATCCAGAAGACACTAAACCTTGGGATGAGATCCCAAAATTAGATGTCCCAGTAGCCAGGGTTGCTAAAAAAAACGAAATCCCATTTGAAGATTCCTCACAGTTGAAGGACGCCATGGACCGAAAGGCAGACGGGCTACTGAAAAGAGCGTGTGAATCTTCCTCTGCCTTGATCTCGACTAATATCGCGGCCACATCAGTAGCAAGAGCAATGTTTATATGGTTAAACCAGCTGGAGACCCATTTGATGATGAAGACCTCACGACAAGATCTATTAGAATCTCTACCCTTACTAAAAATGGCAACCGGATTCTTGGTAGACGCTTCAGTGGAATCTATTAGATTTGCTGCCAGGAATGGGGCTCTCTCGAATGCTACTAGAAGAGCATTATGGCTCAAAATGTGGCCAGGAGATACGAAGTCCAAGAACAAATTGTGTTCTATCCCGTTTACAGGGTCTCTGATGTTCGGTCCTCTCCTCGATAACATGCTGGAGAATGCAGCCGATAGGAAAAAGGGGTTTCCTGAAGAGAAACCAAAAAAACCCCCTCAGTTTGGGAGGTTTCGCCAACAGAGGGATCCTACCTTACAGAACTACAGCGGGAAAGGGAAGTCCGGTCGCTGGAGTTACTCCAAAGGAAAAAGGTGTCGAGGATATCTCCTTAACCCAAACAATTCATTCCAGCCCTCAAAGCAATGACGCCAAGAGCATAGGAGGAAGACTCCTACAATTTTATCCCAAATGGTCGAGAATAACCCAGAACCACTGGGTTCTAAAGATCATAGAAGAAGGGTACAAAATAGAGTTTTCCTCCATTCCTCCAGAGAAATTCCTAATAACCCAGTACCAAGCAAAAGACCTTCATCAGATCCTTATCCGGGACGTCCAGAAACGACTCAAATTGAGAGGCATTTCTCCAGTTCCCCACAACGAAATATGCAAAGGCCACTATTCAAAAAATTTTCTTAGTCAAAAAAACCAAACGGTTCCTACAGGACAATAATCAACCTGAAGGTCCTAAACAAATGGGTGAAATATCGAAAATTCAAGATGGAGTCTCTATCAGATCGACTATTCCTCTAATAAGGGAAGAGGCATCAATGTGTACGATCGATTTAAAGGATGTGTATTATCACGTTCCTATCCACCCCGCGTACCAGAGATTCCTCAGATTCGCAATTCAGGACGGTCCTTCAATTCTCCACTTCAAATTTGTCTGCCTCCCTTTTGGCATTTCCTCCGCCCCCAGAATTTTTACAAAAATTATGGCAGAGATCATGGCATTCGTAAGAAGTTAGGGCATAGTAATTATCCCATATCTAGACGACTTCTTGTTGACGGCCGATACTCCTATCTTAGACAGTCATCGGTTACTAGTTCTTTCCCTACTACAGGAATTGGGATGGATAATCAACTTTCAGAAGTCGAGTCTTCCTCCCCAAAAACAGAAGGTCTTCTTAGGAGTACTGCTAGACTCCTCCCTTCAACATTCCTTCCTCCCAAGAGAGAAACAAATACTCCTACTGGCAGAAGTAAGGACATTTTGGGGGAAAGACGCCTGTTCCATAAGGGAATGTATGCGGATGTTGGGAATGATGACGTCTTGCATCCGATCTATTCCATGGAGCCAATTTCACTCCAGACCCTTACAGAATCTGATCTTGTCCCAGTGGGATGGAAAACAGAACTCCCTGAATTCAAGAATTCAAATTTCCGAGACTGTGAAATCATCCCTCCTGTGGTGGCTCTGCACAAACAACATAGACAAGGGAGTCCCCTGGAGAACTTCTCCTTATGTAGTGATTACCACAGATGCCAGCAAACACGGCTGGGGGTCGGTAATCCAAGACCAGCACTTTCAGGGCACATGGCCTGTTCAAATGAAGATGATGTCCTCAAACTTCAGAGAACTAAAAGCCGTATGGGAGACACTTATAAGAGCTTCACCCATCATTAAAGGGAAGCATATAAGAATTTTATCGGACAACACGACAGCGGTGTCCTTTCTTCGCCATCAATGGGGAACAAGACACACTCTTCTTCAGGCCCTCTCTACACAAATTTTCAGTTGGGCAGAAGAAAATGTCCTATCAGTCTCTGCAGTCCACTTAAAAGGCTCAGAGAACCGATCAGCAGATTTCCTGAGTCGGGAAAAAGTAGACCCTGGAGAATGGTACCTAAACAGGGAAGTCTTTCTGTCCTTAACCCGAAGGTGGGGTTATCCACAAATAGACCTGTTTGCCATGAGGAAAAACTCCCAAGTAGAGACATTCTTCTCCCTAAATCTCAGAGACAACCCATTGGGAGTAGATGCATTGTCCCAACCCTGGGGCATGGATCTGGCCTATGCCTTTCCTCCGTTTCCTCTAATACCAATGGTATTAAGAAAAATCCAGGAAGATTTGACAAAGCTCATCATCATTATTCTTCCCTATTGGCCAAAAAGAAGTAAAATACCTAGCATTGGAAGACCGGGAGAATCTTCTCTCCCAGGGTCCCTTATTCTTTCAGGGAATAGAAACTCTGAAATTGTCAGCCTGGATCCTGAAAGGCAGATCTTGAGGAACCACGGTCTGTCAGACGAGCTAATTTCAACTATCTTATCAAGTCATAAAGAAGTTACCTCCAAAAATCTATCAAAAAATTTGGAAGAAATTCTGTTCCTGGTATGGAGACCCAGGACCAGACCCCTTTTCTCCCAACATCGCGAAAATCCTAGATTTTTTACAATCGGGATTCAAAAAAGGGCTTAGTCCTAGTACCTTTTTTAAAAGTACAGATTTCAGCCTTAGGAAATTTTTTTAATACTCCCCTGGCTGAACATCGGTGGATCAGAAGATTCACTCAAGCGGTCTCTAAACTGAAACCTTCCCTAAAGAAATCCGTTCCTACCTGGGATTTGAATGTTGTGTTAACGACTCTTTGTGAGCCCCCCTTTGAGCCGCTCGACACAATTAGTATGCACTTTTTAACTCTAAAAGCTGCATTCTTGGTC
This sequence comes from Rhinoderma darwinii, assembly GCF_050947455.1. Taxonomy (NCBI): domain Eukaryota; kingdom Metazoa; phylum Chordata; class Amphibia; order Anura; family Rhinodermatidae; genus Rhinoderma; species Rhinoderma darwinii. The sequence continues at coordinate 69,622,552 of NC_134690.1, forward strand.
GCTATTACTTCAGCAGGAAGGATTGGAGAAATCCAATCTCTGTCTGTCATAGAACCCTACCTAAAAGTACAAGAAAATAAGATCATTCTAAAGCTGGATCCTTCCTTTATTCCAAAGGTATCTACTGCTTTCCATAGAGAACAAGAAATAATTCTACCTTCCTTTTATCCAGATCCAAAAAACCAACAAGAAGAAAAATTCCATTGCCTGGATTTCAGGCGAACAATTCTTCAGTATCTGGATAGAACCTCCTCCTGGAGACCAGATAAAAATCAATTTGTCCTGTTTGGGGGAAAGAATAGAGGAAAGAAAGCCTCAAAAGGCTCTCTAGCGAGATGGGTAAAAACTACCATACAAGAAGCCTACAAGTCCCAAGGACTATGTGCCCCACAAGGCATCAGAGCCCATTCAACGAGGGCAGTTTCGGCATCCTGGGCAGAAAGAAGAGAAGCCTCTATGGACCAAATCTGCAGAGCTGCCACTTGGTCAAACCATCATAAGTTTTGCAAACACTATAGGCTCGATGTTCTGTCCGATACGGATTTAAGTTTTGGACGGAAAGTCCTTCAATCCGTAGTCCCGCCCTGAGCATTATAATCTGGTATTGCTCCTGTAGTGCTGTCATGAGGGATGTACTGGAAAGTAGGAATTAGACCTACCGGTAATTGTATTTCCAGGAATCCATCATGACAGCACCCTTACATTCCCTCCCTTATTGAATTCTGATTTGTGCAATTAACATGTCAGTTATTATCCCTAGAAATAAAATAGGGTTGCATCCATCCTGGTATAGTAATTGAAAAACACTGGCAAGTGGGTGGTGGGAGGGGCCTTTTAACCTCTCTGTCTTCCTGTCCCTACAGAGGTCAATGGGGCAACCTCCTGTAGTGCTGTCATGATGGATTCCTGGAAATACAATTACCGGTAGGTCTAATTCCTATTTTCTGTCATAAATCTTGAAGGGGGCAGCAACTGTCCGTTGATCTCCCTGACTTCAGTGGGATCGTTTGGACACACTAAGGAGTCTTAAAAAAATAAAACCATGTCCAGTGGAGGCTTAAAGCCACTCGGGCATCGAGATTTTGTTTTTCATGTTTCTAAAGTGTATTGCACTTGGCTTCAACGCCATCCACTACACCTTCTGGATCTAAGCGTAGAAAATTTTAACTCTACAGACCGTTAACTTCAATATGAAAAATGCCACCAAAGAACTTTCCTTAATTGTCAGGAAGTCCCCAATGTCCAAGAGGAATTCTGCATTAGACACTGTTCACACTGAGTACTTTGCAGGCAGAAAAATCTGCCTCAAAATTCCTGAAGCGTTTTTCTGCTGAGGAGTCTCTGCAGCTCATAAGGGGGAGTTCAGTTTTTTTAATGCGGCTTCCGTGGCAAAAAACTCTGTGAACTCCCCCTTATGAGCTGCAGAGACTCATTAAAACTCTTGCCCGATTGCAAACTGATAAAATGTGTCATACTGCTGCTCGAGCTGCTGAAACTCCTCAGCAAGCTCAAGCCCAGCCTGCTCAGCATCAGATCAGACAGGTGGCTCACAGAAGCGCAGACACTCCTGCCCAGGCCAGAAAGCAAGCTGATGGAGCACATCATGTTATTCAGCGTGCTAATGAGTGGGCTGTCATGCATGATGCTGCTTTCCATTATGATCCAACCATAGCCTGGAGGCAAGTCACAGATACCAGACTTGCCAACTCCTCTGGGGCCACTCAAGTCATTGCTTAAAGGCACCAGCCTTGAATAAAAAGATGTTCTTAGCAAAATAAAGTTATAACAACTGCTTTCACGAGCATCTGAACTCAGTGGTTTCATGCCCACATTTAAAGGTAATGTGTCGCTAGAAAATGTTTTTTTTTTTTTTTTTTTAGTTAGTGTATAAATGATTAAACATTCTTCTCATTTTTTTCACGATTCTAATTTATAACATTTCCCAGTGCTGGTCACTAGATGGAGCAATTCTCAAAATTGCACAATTGGCATGTGGTAAAGCAACCACATTGCTTTATGCTGCAAACTTTGAGAATACACACTCGCTCTAGTGAGCTAATGCCAGCAGAAAGGAGGGGATTGAACGGTCAAACCTCCTACACGGTGTCACCATTTTTTGAGCTAACACACCGTGTAGTAGGTTTACATATAGTAGTAATCACACACTAAAACACGTACATACACAAACCTAACTTACCTGCTCCTGCCGCCGCCGCTCCCTCCGGTACGTCCGCTTCGTCTGCTCCCTCCGCTCCTCGTGCTTGCTTCAGAACACAGTCCGGAAGCCGCGACCGGAAGTAGTAATCTTACTGTCCGGCCGCGGCTTCCGGTCCACAAGAAAATGGCGCCGGACGTCGCTCGGTCGAAGACCTTCAATTTGGACTGTGTGGGAGCGGCGCATGCGCCGTTCCCACACAGACGGCGTACAGCATAGTGGATGGAACGGGCCCCGTTCGCATTCACTATGGGGCTGTATGTGCCGTATTCATGTCTGTATGTGTCGTTAATCGACACATACAGAGATGGAAAAAAAAATGGCAGCCCCCATAGGGAAGAAAAAGTAAAAAAATAAAAAAAAGTAAAACACAAACACACAAATAAAACATTTTTTAATAAAATACTAAAAGCGAATTGATATAAAAATTTTTTTTTCGCGACACTCGTCTTTTAATACACAAGGGTGGATATCCCATCTCATTGGATCTCATTTGCCAGCAGATCTTCATGGTTGATGATCAGGTACAGCTAATGCCACCATGGATATTTTCCAGCTACCAAGCCGAAACAATACTTAAACTTCAGGAGATGCTAAATCAGCATAATCCCTCTAATGTCAATCTGTTTAGGGGCCCTCTTTCACGGCCGAACTTGGGTCGTGTAAACGAGCGCCGATCAACAAAACGGCTTGTTGATCGGCGCTTGTTTGCTCCTTTCACAAGCAGCTATGTATGGGGCCAATCGCTCGTCCACATTCATTTCTATCCTGTCGGCAGCACGTCTCCCTGTTTACACAGAGATGCGCTGCCATCAACGATGATATTTTCGACTGCATAAACAATACAATCTGCCAATGAATGGTGTAAACCGGGCAACCGTGATCGGGGACGAGCTTTCTGTGAGCGCTCGTGTGCCTGATAATTGGCCTGTGTAGGAGACCCTTTAGCCCCTTCCCGCTTTGGCCACTTTTGACATTCCTGACAGCCTAATTTTTCAAATCTGACATGTTTCACTTTATGTGGATAACTTCGGAATGCTTTTACCTATCCAAGCGATTATGAGATTGTTTTTTCGTGACGCATTGGATTTTATGTTACTGGCAAAATTTGCTCGGTATATTTAGTATTTAATTGTGAAAAACACAAATTTTGTGAGAAATTGCAAAAACTAGCATTTTTCAAAATTTTAATGAATATGCTTGTAAGACAGGCAGGTATACCACACACAATTGTTGATGATTAACATCCCCCATATGTCTACTTTAGATTGGCATCGTTTTTTGAACATACTTTTTATTTTTCTAGGACATTACAAGGCTTAGAACTTTTAGCAGCGATTTTTCAAATTTTCAAGAAAATTTCAAAAGGCTATTTTTTCAGGGACCAGTTCAGGTGTGAAGTGACTTTGTCACCCCATTTTAAAAACTTCACCCCTCAACGTATTCAAAACAGCATTTAGAAAGTTTATTAACCTTTTAGACGTTTCACAGGAATTAAACCAAAGTAGAGGTGAAATTTACAAATGTAATTATTATTTTTTTTTAACAGAGAAACGCAACTCAATATTTATTGCCCAGGTTCTGCAGTTTTAGGAAATATCCCACATGTAGCCCTAGCATGCTACTGGACTGAAGCACAGGCCTCAGAAGCAAAGGAGCACCTAGTGGATTTTAGGCCTCTTTTTTTATTTTTTTTATTAGAATATATTTTATGTACCATGTCAGGGTTGAAGGGCTCTTGCGGTGCCAAAACCAGTGGAAATTCCCCAAAAGTGACCCCATTTGGGAAACTAAACCCCTCAAAGAAATGATCTAGGGGTATAGTGAGCATTTTGACCCCACAGGTTTATTTCAGAAATTATTGGAAGAAGGGCGTGAAATGGAAAATCTACATTCTTTCAAAGATGTAGGTTTAGCTCCTTTTTTTTTTTCTCATTTCCACAAGGACTAAAGGAGAAAATACGCCACAACATTTGTGAAGCAATTTCTCCCAAGTAAAACAATACCCCACATGTGGTAAACGGCTGTTTGGACACACGGCAGGGCTTAGAATGGAAAGAGCGCCATTTGGCTTTTGGAGCTCAAATTTAGCAGGAATGGTTTGCAGAGGCCATGTCACATTTGCAAAGCCCCTGAGGGGACAAAACAGTGGAAACTCCTCACAAGTGGCCCCATTTTAGAAACTACACCCCTTGAGGAAATTATCTAGGGGTATAGTGAGCATTTTGACCTCACAGGTGTTTCATTGATTTTATTAGAAGTGGGCAGTGAAAATAAAAATATTTTTCTTCAATAAGACATAGTTTTAGCTCAAGAAACCCATCATTTGTAAAGCAATTTCTCCCGAGTACGGCAATACCCAATATGTGGTCATAAACTGCTGTTTGGGCACATGGCAAGGAACAGAAGAGAAGGAGCGCCATTTGGCTTTTTGGAGAACAGCTTTTGCTGGATTGGTTTCTTGACACCATGTCGCTTTTGCAAAGCCCCTAAGGTACCAGTACAGTGGAAGCTACCAAAAGGGACTCCATTTGGGATACTACACACCTTTTAAGGTATTTACCTAGGGGTGTAGTGAGCATGTTAACCCCGCAGGTGTTTTGCAGAAATTAGTGGATTTTTAGTAGCATTTTTTCCTATAGATATGCAAATATGTAGTGCCCAGCTTGTGCCACTTTAACAAGACGGCTTTCTAATTCTTATGCTCTGTTTCCCGGTTTTAGAATCACCCTTCATGGGGCCCTAATCTTTTGCCTGGACATTCGACCAGGCTCAGGAATGAAAGAGTACCATGCAAAATTGAGGCCTAATTTGATGATTTACAAAGTATTGGTTCACAATTGCAGAGGCTCTGATGTGAAATAATTAAAGAAACCCCTAAGAAGTGACCCCATTTTGGCAACACCACCCCTCAACGCATTTATTAAGGGGTGTAGTGAGCATTTTCACCCCACTGGTCTTTTCCATAAATGATTGCGCTGCGGATGGTGCAAAGTAAAAATGTAAAAAAAATTTTTTGCCCAAAATATGCCAATTCTTTGGCAAATCTCATGCCACTGGAGACACACACTCCAAAAATTAAGTGTTCTCCCTGGTATGGCGATGCCATATATGTGGAAGTAAACTGCTGTTTGGGCACACTGTAGGGTTCAGAGTGGAGGGAGCACCATTTTGCTTTTGAAGCGTAGATTTTGCTTGCTAGTAGTTTTTGTTTGAGTATTACTGGTATTTCAGTCTATAATGTGGGGGTACATGTAAGCTGGGCAGAGTGTCGGGGGCATAATCCGGTGGTATAATAATGGGGTAAAAAACCCATAAAATAATCCATAGATGTGTGTTACGCTGTGAAGCAATCCTTTCTTCACAGGCCAGTGTCGCGCTGATAAATGGTGTCCTTTCTTATCCCTCTTTGGTCCACAATCCGCACCTTTACAGTTTGGGGAATTTTGCTGGGAAGTGTTGTCCTGGTATAATACGGGCACCCTCGCTTCCAGCGGATATGTTCGGGCCCTAACGATCCTCGTTCCCTAATTTTAGGGCCTCGATAAATCTCCTCTTCAAACAGACTTATTAACTGAGGCTTATTGGAGCCTTAACTAATTTTATTTTTTCATAGACTTAGTGGTATGAGGGCTGTTTTTTTTGTGGGACTAGCTGTAGTTATTATTGGTACCATTTTGGGGTACATGCGACTTTTTAATCACTTTTTATCCTATTTTTTTTGTGGAGACAAGGTGACCAAAAAACAGCAATTCTGTTGGTATCAGTACAATTCCGACGATACCTAATTTTTAGCACTTTTTTTATGTTTTACAACTTTTTGCACAATAAAATTACTTTTGTAATGTCGGGATGTTTTTTTTTTCTGTTGCCATGTTGTGAGAACCATAACGTTTTAATTTTTTTGTCGACGGAGCTCTATGAGGGCTTGTGTTTTTTTTTTTGCAAGATGAGCTATAGTTTTTGTAGTTACCACTTTTGGATACATGCGACTCTGTTTTTTGGTCACTTTGCCCTAAAAAAAATGAATTCTGGCATTTGTTCTTTTTAAGTTGTGTTTTTTTTTTTTACACCGTTCACCGCGTGGAATAACATAATATTTTTATAGTTTAGGCCATTACGGTCGTGGCGATACCAAATATGTTTGTTTAGTTTTTTTTCAATAATACAGGACTTGATAAGGGAAAAAGGGCGATTGTGGTTTATTTTATTACTTGAGACTTTTATTATTTTTTACAAGTTTTTCACTTTTCACTAGAAAAATAAATGATTGTGCATGTTCACATTTGAACACTATTTTACACATACTGTATTTATTTTATTTATAATCTTCCTAAAATGTATTTAAAACTTTACAAATTTTGAAAATATATTACTTTCCTGATATAAAGGGGTTTTCCAGCCACTAAAAATTGATGGCCTATAGGCCATCAGTAGCTGATGGGTCGGGGTCTGACTTTTGGGGTCCCCGCTGATCATCCGTTTTGAAGGGGCCTCAGCACTCGTACAAGCACTGCTTCCCCTTTATTTCTTCTTGCTCTCTGAATCGTCGACCTGCTTTAGCGGCGCTTCACAGGTATTTGCAGCCTTTTCTCAAATTCACTTCGAAACAGCTGATCGGCGGGGGTCCTGAAAGTTGGACCCCAACCCATCGGCTATTGATGGCCTGTCCTGAGGATAGGCCATACATTTTTAATTGATGGGAAAACCCCTTTTAAAGCCTGTATTACTGCCCAGCGTTACATTCACAAGGGTTACTATTGGAGACCATTAACAAACTTTTACATTTGTTTGAATTGTCCTTGGGAATGTTTTTTTTATTTTTGTGTACCGTTTAATCCTATTTAGGCTTTTCTGCCATTTTAGATCTCTGGATTTGTGCCTTGCTATACAATACTCAGGGAAAAACTCTCAACTTCGCCATATGCCTTAGGCCCCATGCACACGAACGTGTTTTTGCGGCCGCAATTCCCCCTAAAATCCACGGGAGAATTGCGGCCCCATTCTTTTCTATGGGGCCATGCACACGACCGTAGTTTTTACGGTCCGTGCATGGCCCGGGAACCCGCACCGCAGAAAGAACGGGCATGTCCTATTACGGACATCTTCTGCGGTCCGGGCTCATTGAAAACAATGACGGCGGCCATGTGCATGTCCCGCGATTTGCGGGCGGCCCGCGGCTGACAGTCCGCAGCCGGCCGACCCGAAAATCACAGCCGTGCACACGGCTACGGTCGTGTGCATGAGGCCTTAGATAAATAAGTGGATACTATTAGTTTGAGTGGTCTCCACAGAACCGATCATATGTTCCCTTGGGACACGAGCGCTGTCAGAGGAGTGTTGCGGAAAAACGACAGATTTTACCCTTTCAGGATATGTTTACACACGCTGGATGCGCTGCGAAAAGCATATCCCAGAACTCGCAGAGTAATCTGGCCGAAAGACCGTGCCAAATTGTGGTGCAGATTTTCGCCTGGAATCGTTGCAGCAGAAAAAAGTATTTTATATTTTAATTCTCTCACTGGTGTTGCCATAGCGACGCGTTCCTGCTCCGCACCTCTAGTCTCCAGGCTGCCCGGCCTCCTGTGATGACGCTGCAGCCCATGTGCAGTTGTCACAGGCTGTAGCGGTCACATGGGATGAACATCAACCCAGGAGGCCGGCAGCATGAAAAACAGCTGGGGGAACAGGGAGCCGTTGCTATGGCAACGTCAAGGGAGCTTGAACTTTTTTTTTTTAGATTAAATTCAAGCTGGAAAAAGTTGTGCAAAAGTTCAACAATCCTGCAGCAAACCTTCCAGAGGACAACAGAAGTCACGCAGAATCAGACCATATAAAACCTCTGTCTCAATATAAAATAGGAGGCATATGGAGGTACAGTAGGGCTCCATGCACCTCCTATGCGTGCCCGATTTCAGCTAGGTACAACACAAACCCATAATACTGACTTGTGCATGTGGCCCTAGAGCAAATGAGTTGTCTCGATTTTGCTTAAAAAAATGTCCTTGGGGTGGGAATGTACATGTCAAATTGGAACTTGGAAAAGTGAAACGCTTGGAATTTCCTATTTACACAATTTAGAATATAAACAATGATTTTAGGACTTGAAAATGTGTTTTCATTTATTTACTGGAGATGAGCAGTGGCTCGAAATGTTTCCAAGGGTCTCTTTTCATTATTCTAAGAAGCGTCCTCCGGAAGCGGCATGTTCTTCATTATGTCTATTGGATTTTTATTTAAAGAGAACCTTTCACTAGTCCATACATATGTTCTTCATCTTCTCTTCTGTCCCTTGGTGTCGGCGCTGTGCGCGCTCTCCTCTCTCCAGCGCTTCTCCGACAGTGATGACAAGACTGATCTCGCGAGAGCGATCACACAGCCCAAGCTGCTCTGACACTGTCCGTATCTGATTGGACAGTGTGAAAGCGCTAAGTGTCACGCCCCTCTGCCCTTTCCATGAAAAGAAATGCCCCGCTGACGGTAGTAGGGCTAATTTACATATCGGGCGCCAAATATAACGGCACCAATATCTCAAAAACGGGGGAGGCTAAACAGGTAGTGTAAAGTGCCCCAGGGTCTGTACAGTAGTGCCTGTAACATGGTGCACTCATCTGCATATGTATGGGCTAGTGACAGGTTCTCTTTAGAGGATCTGTCACTAGTGTATTCATTCCCGATCTAACTAATCTAATAGGCGCTATGATGCTGATAACTACAGTGTGATTTTTGTTTAAAAAACTTTTATTGTTTGCAAAGTTATGAGCTTTTTCTAAATATATTAATTTGGCTATACTTGCCAAATGGGAGGTGACTCTTTCTTTTCACTCTGAGCGGTGTAATGTTTTCTGTATGATGCTGTCCAATCAGCGTCAAACATTTTTTTTTTTTTTTTGTTTGTTGTTTTCCACTGCCCATCGTGATATCCACTTTAATCACGAGATCACGCTGTTTTGTCAATTCCGGCCTCAGGTCCTTCAGACGGTCTTCCCGGAGCAGCGGAAATTTTATTAAAGGCAGTTTGTCACTATTGTACATAGAAGGGATTGGATCTCTAGCAATCCCAATTGTACATGGCAGATAAGAAGCATGAGGTTAAGGCTGGCTTCATATCGGTCAAAATGCACTTTTTTGTGTTTGCAAAATTGCCGAACCACGGCAAAGTCCATTTTGACTGCGACGTGAAAACCCAGCCTTGTAGGATTTCTTAATTTTGCTTTTATACCATAGCCCGGCATGTGGCTCATCCATAGAAGAGACTCTAATTTTTTCATTCACATGTATCAAGTGGGAGAGTTCAGTTACTGCACCGGGTGGGTACAATGGACCCATATGTGAAGTACGACCTTTCCATCTGGCAATACATTGGCTCTAAAGTCCCACTTTAATGTAACAACCTTTAGGCTACATGCACACGTTAAGAATTTGGCGCAGAAAATCTGCATCAAAACTGCAGGTAAATGCAGGTTGTTTCGTCGGTAAAATTCGCACCTAGGTGTGGTTTTTACATTTTGATGCAGAAATAGGTGCGGATTTAGGCTATGTTCACACGGGGTATTTTGCAGAGTTTTTTGATGCGGAAACCGCGTCGCAAAACTCGGCAGAAACGGCCCGAGAACGCCTCCCATTGATTTCAATGGGAGGCGTCGGCGTCTTTTTCCCGCGAGCAGTAAAACTGCCTCGCGGGAAAAAGAAGCGACATGCCCTATCTTCGGGCGCTTCCGCCTCTGACCTCCCATTGACTTCAATGGGAGGCAGGAGAAAGCGTATATCTCGCTGTTTTATGCCCGCGGTGCTCAATGGCCGCGGGCGAAAAACGGCGCGATAATTGCCGCGAAAATCGGCGTGCAGGGAGAGGAATATCTGTCTCAAAGTTCCAAACGGAATTTTGAGCCAGATATTCCTCCCCCAAAATACTCCGTGTGAACATAGCCTTATGCTGTGGATTTTGGAGTTTTTTTTTTAAATAAATTTTTTTAACTAGTCAGATGAAAAAAATCTGCGACGTGTAGATGAAATGTCTTAATCTTTTTTACTTTACTGGTACTATATTACGCTGCGGATTTGCTGCACTTAAAACACATGTGGCAGATCCGCACGTAATACGCATCGTGTGCAGTTGTTGGCCATTTCAGATAACTAATTTTGATTTAACTTATTATTTCTCAGCTAATAGAAGAGGTCCTCTTCATGTTCGTCATCTCTTTGTAACCGTTCTCCACGCCAAAGTGCCCCTCTCGCTCTGGAGGACTCGTCTTATGCTTCATTACACAAACAGCCCATTGACATGAATGTGTAATACTTTTCCCCCTGTGGTAGCGCTGCAGGAAAACTGAACACTTAGGCCGGGTTCCCACAGGTAAGATACTCTGCGTAAAAATCATGCAGCGTATCCGACCTGGAACTGGAACTTAACCCCTCTTCTGCGCGTAGTCCGGCCTCCTACGATGATGCAGGCCGTGTGATGCTGCAGTCTGTGATTGGCTGCAGCAGTCGCATGGGATGAAATGTCATCCCAGTAGACGAATGCAGGAAGGAGGTGGGCATTCTGTTTTTTTTTTTTTTTACTTTTTTTTTTCGGCGTAACCGCTGCGATTACATCGCAAAAGTCGCAACACTTGGCTTGCTCTTGCTGGTATTGCATCCTCATTGATTTAATTGGGGAACACCCACAACAGAAAATCAACAAAAACGCAGTATAAATTGACATTCTGCGGAATTGCACTCTGCACCGCAGGTCAATTTATTAACTCTTACACTGCGGGTTTTTTCCACAGCGTGGGCATGAGATTTACTGATCTCATTCACTTTGCTTCTACTGTAATTGCTGCAGAATTTCTGCACAGCATACCATTGCGGACATTCCGCAGCGTTTACGCTACGTGGGAAACCGGCCTAACTGTCAGGTTTCCCCACAGATTACAGCTGATCACCGAGGGTTATCTGATTTGTCAAGGGAACATTCTAACAAGTTGGGACTGTCCAAAGCGGAGAACTTCTTTAATGTCGGACGCTTGCTTCTTCTTTTTTTTTTTTTTTTTAAAAACCACTATTGCTGCAATTTTTGGAATGTATAAACCCATTCTAATGCTTTTCAATATCTTCAAATACATCCCACTATATCCAGGCAAATATGGGATCGGTTTCCTTTGGACTGTGGAAGGGCAGGCTAACAATACATTAGTAAAGTTTTGTGATTCTTCCTGTGTTAATAGTTGACCATATACTGGTTCTCTCTACAGATGGATTTACAGCGGGTATAGATCAAGGAGGGGCTTCTCTTCACATCATTGACCACTTCTTTACCATTTAAGGTAATAACATTTTTGGGATATGTATTTTTAAGGTGCTTATTAAATTGTCTTGTGTTTTTAATGTATTTTTCGGTTTGGTGAGGTATGCTCCATCTCTGCTGTATGTAATGTTATGGCGTAAAGGTAGAATGGGAATGCAGTGTGGGTTGTCCACTACCGGACAACTGATGACCTATCCACCAGATAGGTCATCGGTATATGATCGGTGCGGGTCTGACACCCAAACCCAGCACCGATCAGCTGCTCCGGTGGCCTGCGGGCACCAGATGTTATGGCGCATTATGCAATTATTCGGAGCCGGAAGCAGATGGCTCCGTACATTGCCTAGTGGCCGTGCTGTCGAACTGCAGCGCTACTCCGATTTCAGGAGTAGATCTGCAGTATGGCAGCAAGGCCGCTATTCTGTGACCGGAGCGATCTGCTTCTGGCATGGACGTCCGGTGCCCGGAGACAGTCAGAGCGGCTTAATGGTGCGGGGGCCGGGTGTCTGACCCCCACAGATCATGTACTGATGACCTATCCGGTGGATAGGTCATCAGTTGTCTGGTAGTGGACAACTCTTTTAAATGTTCTATGCCGATAATCTTCAGCGAATCTACATAGTCTTGTCCCCTTGTATGGACCCGCACACGGCCGTAGCCATAATTACCCGCCGTGCGTCCATTATAAAATATACGAGTACGGCCCGTAAAATAAAAAAATAGGCCTTTCAATTTTTTGCAGATGCTTTCTTTGGCCCTGAGGCCTTCCTGTAAATATACGGGTAGGTGCCCGTGGGCAATAGAAGTGACTGGATCCGTACCTTGATCTGCAATTACGCATTCGTAATTGCGAATCAAAATTACGGTCGTGTGCATGGGGCCTTAATGTGACTCGTTTATCAAAAATGTCTACGGCTGTGTTTAAATCGGCGTTGCCCTTCCGTTGGAGGTTTACGCCGGGTTAATCCCTCAACGGAAAGGCAATTTGAAACCTTGGCTTCAGTTTCCCTCACCATTGATCTCAATGGTGACAGAAGCGTTGCTAAAGGTTTACATTTGTCTCCGTTGTGACAGTGTTCCGTAGTTTTAGACTGAGTTCCCTCAACTTCCGTTGAGGGGTTAAGCCAACGTAAACGCTCAACGGAAGGGAACGCTGATGTGAACAGGCCCTAACAGGAAAAAAAGGACTTTGTTTCCCATAGCAACCAATCAGTGCTGCTTTCATTATTACTTAGCAGTATAAGAAATGAAAGCTGCTCTGTGATTGGTTACATCAAGGGCAAGTTTTCTGTTCGACAGGTGTGATGAGGCCCATTACTTTGAAGATCTCAGTGCTTAGGCCTCGCTCACATCAGGGTCGGGGTTCCGTGCATGGGTTCTGTTAGACCTTTCCGTCAGGGGAATCTATCAACGGAAAGCCAAACGGAAACCATTGCTTCAGTTTTCATTACCATTGATTTCAATGGTAATGCTTTCATTGCAAACGGTTTCCGTTTGTCTCCGTTACGTAAGGTTTCTGTTTTTTTTGTTTTTTTTATATTATTTTTTATTTATTTATTTTATTTAGCGGAAACAATAGTGCAGTCCACTACGCCATTCGTTTCCGCTAAAAAAAATGGAAACTTTATGGTACGGAGACAAACGGGAAGCATTACCATAAATATCAATGATAATGCAAACGGAAGCTATAGTTTTTGTTTGGTTTTCTGTTCATGGGTTCCCCTGATGGAAAGGTCTAAAGGAACCCATGAACGGAACCCCAACTCTGATGTGAACGAGGCTTTACTCTGTTTATTTGCTTTCTGAGAGTTATCGTCTTTACACCAGGCACTGTACAAATTGTTGAAGAAAACATTGGCTTTCCCACTGCATTATAGGTGCTCCACTAAGCGGTTAGGGATGTCTGACATCAAACTTGATGACTGTTTCCATTGACAACCAGTAGCATTATGAATGCAGCTCTGGGCATAGTGAAGGCAATGGATAAACCGTGCAAAAGGTCATAGAGATAAGAGTATTATATGAGTATCATAGTGCATGGAATTCTTGTAAGACCGGAGGTGTGTGACTGCAAATTTTTTCACTGCCATCTGAGTGGTTTTCATTAGTTTACCTACTGTCCGCACAGCCAATCTTCACCCACAGCAGCACAGTGCAGACAGCGCACAAGCATGCATACATTCAATGTGTTTAACCTCTTCCCACTGCGGCCAGTTTTGACCTTCCTGACGAAGCCTCATTTTTCAAATCTGACATGTCTTATTTTATGTGGTAATAACTTTTTGGAATGCTTTTACCTATCCAAGCGATTCTGAGAATGTTTTCTCGTGACACATTGGACTTTATGTTACTGGCAAAATTTAGTCGATACATTCCATATTTAATTGTGAAAAACACAAAAATTCAGGGACATTCTTTTTTTTAAAATAAATATAGGTTTGTAAGACAGATCGTAGTTATACCACACAAAATAGTTGCTCATTAACATCCCCATATGTCTACTTTAGATTGCCATCGTTTTTTGAACATCCTTTTTTTTATTTTTCTAAGATGTTACAAGGCTTAGAACTTTAGCGGAAATTTCTTGCACGTTCAAGTAAATTTCAAAAGGCTATTTGTACAGGGACCAGTTCAGTTGTGAAGTGGCTTTGAGGGGCCCATAAATCACCCCATTTTAAAAGCGGCACCCCTCAAAGTATTCAAAATAGCATTTAGGCGTTTCACAAGAATTAAAGCAGAGGTGATATTTTTTATTTTTTTTGCAGAAATTAATTTTTTATATTTTTTTTTCTGTAACACCGAATATTTATTGCCCAGATTCTGCAGTTTTTAGAAATATCCCCCATGCGGCCCTAGTGTGATAATGGACTGAAGCACCAGCCTCAGAAGCAAAGGAGCACCTAGAGGATTTTGAGGCCTCCTTTTTATTAGATTATATTGTAGGCGCCATGTCTGGTTTGAAGAAGTCTTGTGATACAAAAACAAAGGAAACACCCTAAAACGACCCCAATAATCTTTTGCCTGGATGTTCGACATGTCTCAGGAGTGAGTACCCATGCGAAATTGAGGGCTAATTTGGCTACTTACAAAGTATTGGTTCACAATTTCTGGGCCCATGTGCCATTTCAGTGGCAAATATGTCATACCCAGCTGGTTCCACTGGAGACACACACCCCAAAAATGAATAGGGTTCTCCCTGGTTTGGCAATGCCATATATGGGGAAGTAAACTGCTGTTTGGGCACAGTGTAGGGCTCAGAAGGGAGGGAGCGCCATTTTGGCTTTTGGAGCGTAGATTTTACTTGGTCTTGTTGGGAGTTTAAGTGGTAAATGAGTTTATAATGTGGGGGCGTATGTAAGCTGGGCAGAGTAGACCAGGGCATAATCAGGTGGTATAAAAAATCAGGTTACATTTTTTTATCATCCATAGATGTGTGTTACGCTGTGAAGCAATGCTTTCTACGCAGGCCGGTGTCGCACTGATAAATGTCCTTTCTTATCCTCTTTTGGTCCACACTCGGCACTTTTGCGGTTTGGGAAATCCAGGAAATCTGCGGTTGTCCTGGTATAAATACGGGTGCTCTCGCTTCCAGCAGATATGATTTTGAGTTTTCCCTTTCCTGCTTCCCTAATTTTAGGGACTTGATAAATCGCCACTTGAAACAGAAAAAAAAGTTCCCCTTGGGCCTACACAACTGCATATTTTTTTTTTTTTTTTCTTTCTTGACATAGTTATTTATTTTTTATTTTTTTTGTTTAATACAGCTTTCACCATGCGTTCTAAATTACATGTTAACTTTATTCTGCGGATCAGTACGATTCCGGCGGTACAAAATGTATATAACGTTTTTTTTAAATTATGTTTTTTTAATAACTTTTTGCACAATAAAATTACTTTTGTTAAAAAGGAATGTGTTTTTTCTGTTGCCATGTTGAGAGCTATAACGTTCTAATTTTTTTGTCAACGGAGCTGTATGAGGGCTTGTTTTTTGCGAGGCAAGCTGTAGTTTTTCTAGGTACAATTTTTCGATAATATGCAACTATTTGATCACTTTTATTCCAATTTTTGGATGGCAAGGTCACCAAAAAACTGAAATTCTGGCATAGTTTTTTGGATTTTTTTTACAGGCGCTCTTTGCGCGGGATAAATAACATATTTTTAGAGTTCAGACGGTTACTGACGCAGTGATACCAAATATGTATGATTTCTTTTTTCAATAATAAAAGACTTGATAAGCGAAAAAGGGCCATTGTGTTTTATTTTATTTTTACACTTTTTATTTTCAGCTTTCCTAATTTTATTCCCCATGAAATAACCATTGTAGAGCATCTTTTCTTAGAAGTCTACATTGTACCGTTCCTCTGTTATTCCTCCTAAAAATTCATAAATTAATAACTGAATGTTACCAGTTAAGGATGTGTCCCTCCACACACCGGCAAAGTGAGACCATGTAGGGGCACCCAACTTTGACAAGGAAAAGGGTAACACCCAGTAGTCTATTTATTCATACATTTCTTGTAGGAACAACAGAGGAATGGCACAAAGATGAGTTCTAAGAAAATATGCGCTAGAATTGTTTCATGGGGAATATAAGCATGTACTAAAATAGACCTGTCAGGAAGGTGACAGATCATCTTCAATGATATCTATTAACAGTCTACAAAATCAGGAGACCGTGGGGGGAATATATTCAGCTTATTAACTTTGGTGGTAAATGTGCCAAATATATTAAGAGGTGCGCAACTGTTAAAATATATGGCACATTTTTGGCTGTCCATGTGACAGAAATTCAAATCCACGCCTTCTATAAGCCGTTCTAGATTTGTTCCATAATTTCTGCCAATTTCTGGTGTAAATTAGGATAAATCTGTGGTGCCGGTGGAGGCCCCGTCCCTTTCGGCTAAACCCTGCCTCCTTTTCGCTGCACTTTTTTTTGGTTTTATCTGTGCTCCACTATTAAGGCTGCATGCACACATACGTCGGCCGCTAATGACTGATCCGTGAAACACGGATGGCTTCTGTGTGCAGTCTGTTTCACGGACCAAATCATTGAAAAGGCAGAGACTGTTCAGTCAAAAACGGAAAGGAGTAGGACCTGTCCTATTTTTGAAGGAACGGCAGCACGGTTCTGTTAAAAGTGTGCATGGCGCCATTGAAATGAATGTGTCAGGGTGCTATCGGTTTAAAAAAAACATAAAACGGATAGCACCCTGAAGAAAAAAAAACTGAATTGGGCATGATGCCTAAGCTCTGCCTGCGTAACGGCTTAACAAAGCACTGATGGCAGACCTGAAGGCCTTAAATAGGCCTCTGGCTGCCATGGCAACTGATCGGGGGATCATGGGAGCCAAGGAATAAGATTAAAATGAATTTATTAACCCAGAAAGCATTAAAGGGAATGTGTTGCTAGCAAAAAAAACATTTTTTTTTTTTTTTTAGTTAAACACTTAGTGTGTAGGTGATTAAACATTGTTCTAATTTTTTTTATTTTTTTTCGAGTCAGGAAATATTATAAATTAGATTCTAATTTATAATATTTCCCAGTGCTGGTCACTAGATGGAGCAATTCCCAAAATTGCAGCATTGCATGTGGTAAAGCAACCACATTGCTTTATGCTGCAAAATTGGGAAAAAATCCCTCGCTCTAGTGAGCTCTCAGAATCCCCCCCTCCTTTATCCTGGCTAGTGCCGGGAGAAACGAGGGGATTGAACGGTCAAACCTCCTACACTGTGTGTCGCCATTTTTTGAGCTAACACACAGTGTAGAAGGTTTACATACACTAGTAAACACACTGAAACAGGAACATGCATAGAAATCACTTACCTGCTCCTGCCGCCTCCGGTCCGTCCGCTCCGTCTGCTGCCGCTGCTCCAAGTGCACAAGTCCGGAAGCCGCGACCGGAAGTAGTAATCTTACTGTACGGCCACGACTTCCGGTCTACAGGAAAGTGGCGCCGGACGGCGCTCAGTTCAACTTGGACTGTGTGGGAGCAGCATATGCGCCGTTCCCACACAGACGGCGTACACCATAGTGAATGGAACGGGCCCCGTTCGCATTCACTATGGGACTGTAGCTGCTGTATTCCATGTCTGTATGTGTCGTTAATCGACACAAACAGAAATGGAAAAAAAAATGGCATCCCCCATAGGGAAGAAAAAGTAAAAAAATAAAAAAAGGTAACACACATACAAAAGTTTTTTTATAAAACACTAACCTCAAACTGATATAAAAAAATTTTTTGGGGCGACACTATTCCTTTCAAAATAATTGAAGAAAATACATCTGACCTCTATAGTGATAGATATATTTAGCACTAGTAGTAGTCCCCAAAATTGTGTCCTTCCCCTGGTAATAATCCCGCCAATCATGCCAACGGTCTTGCCTCTATCATAAAAAACAAACAAAGTTAACTGTTTAAGGTCATGACCAGGTAGTAGATGTCAGCAGATTGGAATGTTGTTTTTTTTTCCTGGTGAAAATTTCAGAAACTCTTCTGTTCTTTCCAGTGACGGCGGCATACCCAACACCGGGTTTGCCTGATCTTACATTCTTCATGATACAGTGTTACTTCTTTTGGCTGTAAATAAAAGTCCAGACTTTGGGAGTGTTTTGCCGTGTTAAGTTTTATATGCAATACAGTTCAATTACTATCTGGTTTACCCGTAGTGTGGAATAACATGTATAATGTGTATGTGAAGACATTGTAGCACTTTGAAGTTGGCTCAAAGATCAGCTTTCATCTCCAAATACAGTCGCTCTCCTTACTAGTGGAAGTAATACAGTAATAAGCTTGTATGCAATAAGGGAATCCAACGTCTTCCTGTCGTCCTGCGATTCAGAGCAACAGAAACGACTTCTGTCTTAGTAGGAAACAAGCTGGAATAGGATGGCAAACGCCTCTTAATAAATTTGTTGCATCTTCAGCTGTCTACGCCGCTGAGTGAAGCAGCCGTAAATTATAGCGGAAATTCAACAAACTATAGCAAATGCGTTGGGCCGCATGCCTGAAAAAAACACCTGTTTAAAAATTGTCTGAATAAAGAAGATTTATTTTTATTTAAAGGGGTTGTCCAGGAATTTATTTTTTTCTAAAAAGTATCCCCCAGCCTTAATTTGCCTTCCCTATTACCCCCTATTAACCTCCTAACCAGCTTCTGTTTGATCGTCACTGCTGCTCTGTCTGTTTCATGTCCTGTAACCCACCATACCCATGATCCCCTGCTTCATCTGAGGAGACTGTTGCACCCCCCCCTTCCTCCAAAGCACCTCAGCTATTTGCATACTGCCACGCCCCTCTATGGTCACAGGGTCCTTCCCTGCTCTAAATTCCAGACAGCTCCCTCCCTGCACGCTGTCCTACACACTAATAATCATCATTATCCTTTGTGCCTCCATCTATCCCTGATCTAAGTACAGGCACCCATCTCCCTCCCCCACCCCTTTCACAGCCTGATAAATGTAAGTCTGCCCACTCCACCTATGTCAGACATCTTGGTACACACAATCCAGTCAGCACATTTTCCTCACCTGCTGCTGGATCTGTTCCAAGAGATTTTGTCTGGAATTCCGAGGCAGATTTTGATCTGCACGCCGTTTGCCGCGTTTTTGCCTGCGGCCATTGAGCGCCGCGGGCATAAGCGCAGCGAAAAACACTTTCTCTGCCTCCCATTGATGTCAGTGGGGTGTCAGAGACGTAAACGCCCGAAAATAGGGCATGCCACTTCTTATTCCCGCGAGCGGTAAAACTACTAAAAACGCCTCAGCCTCCCATTGAAACAAATAGGAGGCATTTTCGGCCGTTTTTTGGCACGTTTTCCGACGCGGTTTCCTCAGTATAGGCCATCAATATCTGATCTGTCAGGGTCCGGCACCCCCGTCGATCGGCTGTTTTGAAGGGGCCACAGTGCTCGTACGAGCGCTGCTTCCCCTCCATTTCCTTTACTTCTCACATTGTGAATCACGGACACACTTGTAGCGGTGGTTCACAGTATTGCAGCTTTCTCGCATTCAAGTGTATACTGTAATACTGTGAACCGCCGCTACAAGTGTGTCCGCAATTCAGTGTGAGGAGTAAAGGAAATGGAGGGGAAGCAGCGCTCGAACAAATATCGCGGCCCCTTCAAAACAGCCGATCTGCAGGGAGACGGGCCATCACCCATCAGATATTGATGGCTTATCCTGAGGATAGGCCATCAATTTTTGTGGACTGGAAAACCCCTTTGACGCCCCAAATAAGATTACTTTATGGAAAGTAGGCCCCAATGTATTAATTTAACGACCTATCAAAGATTTGAAAATCTGCCGTGTAAAATGTCTGCAGTATGCGGATGAGTTTTGTAAAGTCTCATCTACTTGCCTTGTACTCCGTGTGTTACATGGCAACTTTGGCCACAACACTGGTTGTCCAACCAAAGATCGCCATGTCCCATAGGCTACAGCGCAAGTAATGAAAGTCCAATGTGGTCGCGTTGCGACCTGCAAGTGACTGCGACACGACCGTTTGGATTTCTTGCAACTGTCATGTCGTGGCAACTTGCGCGTTGCGACACAACCACATTGACTTTTATTACATGCAATGTAGGCTACGGGACATAGAAATCTTTGCCTGGTCGACCTGTGTCGTACGTGGCCAAAGTCGCCGTGTAGCAGAGAGACAAATTTATTTATAGGGGAAATTTTTATTGAAAAAAGTTTTTTTTTTTTTTTTTTTTTTACATTACATTATTCTTCTCCCTCTCTGGGAGAATGCCAGAGAGGGAGAAGATGCAACTGGTGATCACTGTGACAGCGATCACCTGACCAGAGACCCCTCTGATACAGCTGTCTCTAGACAGCTGTATCATGGAGCTCCTTACCGTAGGCACGCCTGTGATTGCTGTGAAAGGCTGTCACAGCGTTCACATATCTGAGCGCCTTACCGTCGGCGCACAAGCGCTGCTGGGAGGAGCAACGTAATCGCTGTGACACAGCGATCACATGACCGGAGACCTCACGGAGTGGTCTCCGGGTGAAAGCTCCGTGATATCCGCTGTCTCCAGACTACTGTATCACAGAGCTCCTCACAGTCGGCGCTGCTGTTCGGAGCAATGTGATCGTTGTGACAGGTTGTCACAACGATCACATGACCGGAGACCACGCTGAGTGGTCTCCGGTTAAAGTTCCATGATACAGCTGTCTAGAGACAGCTGTATCACGGAGTTAAATGACGCCGGGGAGCGGCAAACATGCTAACTCTGCCGGACGTTCTGGAACGGCCCTGCAGAGTAAATTGCGGACCGCCCGGACGTGGCTAACCAGATGAGGAAACACGTGGTAAAGTTACGTTATTTGTGACATAACCGTACACTCTGATAACCGGAAACAGGAAGTTAGTTATCGGAGCTAATGGACGGGTCTGCAGAGGAAGTGCCAATTTTGTATTCGCAAGTGGTCACATGACTGAAGATGGGATACGCCGCTACATTCATCAGATCCAACGTAAGTATATTGCAAAGTTACTTGTTTTGCATTGTTTAGTTTAACTAAATGTGATTGTTTGCTTCCGGAAAACCCCTTTAAAAGCTAAAAGAAAAGCCACAAAAAACCCTGAAGGAAGTCCTAATGCATTATTGGGCGTCGGGTGGGACAATTTTCTCCCTGCTAATTTTTCTCTTTTATATTCATGCACTCTTGGGCTGGGCATACAGATACTTCATGAACACTGCTCAATTACATATGTGACAATTATGTCAATTCTTCTAAGCAACGTATCTGTATTACCGGGGTGAACATGTTGTTTCTTGTTGCCCTTGTCCTATTTAACAAGAAGAATGTGTCTGCGCTTGTCGGGTCGATCACTGCTGGGAAGAAGCTTCTTCTAGGTGTTGGAAATTCAGGTCATGCCAGTTAGTGTGTGATACGTTGTATATCAGACCGGTCTTGCTACAAGTAGTAAATGCAGGTGCATGATCGCACAATGGCAAGCATTATCATTCTTTGCACCTGCCTTTCGGATGCTGGTATTTAATGCCGGCATAAGTTGGGGGGGGGGGGGGGGGTGTTCCTGTGGTTTAACACATCTCATTTTGTATAATGTTTCATAAAGTGTGAAGTAGGATCTCATGCTTCAGGGTATGGGCTGCATTCTCATAGAACTAGCAGTTTAAAAATGAACTCTATTCACATATAGCAACAATTTATGTGACTTTTTCATCTATATTTGGTCTTTCAATTCTTCATTTTAAAGATCTCTACTAAATCAGACATGCCAGAAGAGCTGAGAGTCCTCTTTATGAATGTTTCCATTCACTGATTGTAAGCAAATACTTGTTGCAAGCACAATTTATTCATACATTTCCATGAGGAGTAACAGAGGAACCACACACTGCAGAAATCTAAGAAAAGAGGCTATGGAATTGTTTGATGGGGAATACCAATATTTACTAAGACAGTCCTGTTGGGAGAGCTGACAGGTCCTCTTTAAAGAGGCTCTGTCACCAGATTCTCAAATCCCTATCTCCTATTGCATGTGATCGGCGCTGCAATGTAGATAACAGTAACAATTTTTTTTTTATTTTTTTATTTTTTTTAAACGCTTATTTTTGGCCAAGTTATGAGCTATTTTATATATATGCAAATGAGGTTTGAAATGGACAACTGGGCCTTTTTTTTTTCGTTATGTCCAACTGGGTGTGTATTGTGTTTTTAACTGGGCGAGTTTACGTGTATGACGCTGACCAATCAGTGACCAGTCCGCGTCATACACTCCTCTACATTTATTTACACAGCAGCGATGTGCAGCCACATAAACAGAGATTAACGTTAATCAAGTGTCCTGATAATGAATACACATGATCATCCAGCCTGGACGTCATGTGTATTCAGAATCCTGACACTTCCGAATCTTTTCTGTGAGATTTGCAGCAAGGGAAACGAAATCTCGTTTACCTCGTAATCTCGTGAGATTACGCGTGGCTTGCTGGAAATCTCAAAGAAAAGAGTCAGAAGTGTCAGGATTCTGAATACACATGACGTCCAGGCTGGATGATCATGTGTATTCATTATCAGGACACTTGATTAACGTTAATCTCTGTTTATGTGGCTGCACATCGCTGCTGTGTAAATGAATGGAGATGAGTGTATGATGCTGACTGGTCAGTGATTGGTCAGCGTCATACACGTAAACAGGCCCAGTTAAAAACACAATACACGTCCAGTTGGACATAACGAAAAAAAAAAAACGTCCAGTTGTCCATTTCAAACCTCATTTGCATATATATATATAAAATATATCATAACTTTAAAAAAAAAAAAACACGTTCCCGTTATCTACATTGCAGCGCTGATCACATGCAATAGGAGATAGGGGTTTGAGAATCTGGTGACAGAGCCACTTTTTAATTACGTTCAAAGGCTACAAACCTGTCCTGTTCGTGTTCTGCTCACACCGATGCACGGATCTTTGAGAGAGATCTCTGATCAGTGCTGAGCATGCTGTGGGTAATGGATAAAAATACTACTTCTGTTCTCCTCTAAGAACATCCTCCTTATTTGCCAAAGCCTCTGAGTCTTGGCCTTTAATGACTTAAATGAGTCGACAACCTGCCTCCCATGAGAACCAGGTTACATATATGTTTCATTGTTTGGCTTAAATAACTTTGTGGCCAAATTCGAAAAAAACAAAACTGCAATGTGTGAACAAGGCCACGGCTGCTTAAAGAGATGTCTTCGCTATTTTATAGGCAAAAGTTTCACGGAAACATGGCGTTGGTCGTGATTAGTGGTAAAATCGCAGGATTACCCTGACCACGTCCTGACTTTGTTTCCCTTTTAACCATTGAGGTTGTAGTAATCCTGCGGCGAATGGAGCCTTAGCCTAAATATGAAGCCGGTCACCAAAGACTGTTTTCAGGACCCTCGTATGCAAGTTTTACAACTAAACCACATGGATAGGTCAGCACCGCAAATCTGTTTTTGACCTTAAAGGGGTTTTCCTAGGATTATTATTTCTGTTCATGAGAATGGCCTTACCTTGCCGTTCCTGGGTGTCCCATAGAAATGAATGTGGCGGTGGCCGAGCATGCGCACTACCCCTCCATTCCTATGGGGCTCCTAGGAACTCCGAGGTAAGCCCGATCTTGTGATTGGTGGAGGTCCCAGAGGTCGGACCCCCACTGATCAGATATTTATCATTTATCTTGTGGATAGGTGATAAATTATGTTTATGGGAAAACCCTTTTTAGTGGGAACCTGTCTATCACTCAGAGGGCAGCATGAAGTTGCGGACACTGATTTCAGCGGTCTGTCACTTATGTCTGATAGTTGTGGTTTTTTTTTGTTTTCTTTTGTAAATTTACATTATAAATGCTGCAGCGCTCGCTGGACTAAGAAGACGGGCATATTTATGATCTGTGCTCCTACCGCCCATCTACCAGTGATTAATAGCTTTCTCCATATGCAGAGTTTATCAGGCATAAGTGACAGCCTGCTGAATTCCGAGTGCCTGTTACTACTTTAAAGTCTCTTACAGGTTTGCTTTAATAGTGAGAAAGATAAAGGGAGAGTAATTGGGAGATTGGGGGGCTAATTCCAAAGTGTTTATCCTATTATTGATCGTTCGTCCCCATGCATTCCCATCATTGCTCCAAATGAGCGCCGATTGACATGCTGTTCTCTTCGGTTGTCGAACGAAAATCTGCCCGTGTTAAACTACTATTACTCTTCTGGTTTTGTGAGGTTCCTTATGAAGTTCTGCCCTGGAAATGCATAAAAAAGTAGCGGACTGGACTTCTAAGAATGTAACAGTTGGAGGGCACCACAGCCTAGGTCTAGAGCATAATGGCATCCTGGTACAACCTGCTATGCAGTCAATTTGACAGTCTTGGAAAATATTTTTGCATAACTTCCCTAAACGTAAGATTAATTATTTTATCTCATTGGTGGGTATCAAAGTTCCTCATATGAAGTTGACCCCATTCCATGCCAAAGCTTACTGGCATCTAATTTCTCTAAGTTGTAAAGTGTTAAAGCGACTGGTCGCAATAGCTTTACTCGGGCCTATACCATTGCACTACAGCGAAGACTTACTAGCACTTCACGCCAGAGTCAATATAGAAGACCGTGGTAGTCTGAGACTATGCTGATCTACACTGCATTCCAAATTATTATGCAAATGTTATTTTTCGCTGATTTTCCTAAATAGTCGATGCAAATGACAGTCAGTATAATCTTCAAGCCATTAACTGTTGGAGTATAATGCAAATTTTATTGAACAAATCTCCTAATGATAACAGATTTTTTTCTAGAAGTAAAAAACTCAAAATGCACTGTTTCACATTATTATGCACAACCGAGATCAAAACATTTTAAAGGTTGTAAAGAGAACTAAAATGGTAATTTGTTGAATTTGCAGCATCAGGAGGTCATATTTACAGAAATCAAAAGCTCTTTCAATCAAAAAAAACTTAGCAGGCCAAGTTACATGTTAACATAGGACCCCTTCTTTGATATCACCTTCACAATTCTTGCATCCATTGAATTTGTGAGTATTTGGACAGTTTCTGGTTGAATATCTTTGCAGGATGTCAGAATAACCTCCCAGAGCTTCTGTTTTGATGTGAACTGCCTCCCACCCTCATAGATATTTTGCTTGAGGATGCTCCAAAGGTTCTCAATAAGGTTGAGGTCAGGGGAACATGGGGGCCACACCATGAGTTTCTCTCCTTTTATGCCCATAGCAGCCAATGACACAGAGGTATTCTTTGCAGCATGAGATGGTGCATTGTCATGCATGAAGATAATTTTGCTACAGAAGGCACGGTTCTTTTTGTACCACGGAATAAAGTGGTCAGTCATAAACTCTTCGTACTTTGCAGAGGGCATTTTCACACAGTCAGGGACCCTAAAGGGGCCTACTAGCTCTCTCTCCATGATTCCAGCCCAAAACATGACTCTGCCACCTCCTTGCTGACGTCGCAGCCTTGTTGGGACATGGTGGCCATTCACCAACCATCCACAACTCCATCCATCTGGACCATCCAGGGTTGCACGGCACTCATCAGTAAACAACGCGGTTTGACAATTAGTCGTCTTGTATTTCTGAGCCCACTGGAACCGTTTCTGCTTGTGAGCATTGTTTAGGGGTGGCCGAATAATAGCTTTATGCACACTTGCAAACCTCTGGAGGATCCTACACCTTGAGGTTTGCAGGACTCCAGAGGCACCAACGGCTTCAAATACTGGTTTGCTGCTTTGCAATGGCATTTTAGCAGCTGCTCTCCTAATCCTATTAATTTGTCTGGCAGAAACCTTCCTCATTATGCCTTTATCTGAACGAACCCATCTGTGCTCTGAATCAGCCACAAATCTTTTCACAGTACGATGATCACGCTTAAGTTTTCTTGAAATATCCAATGTTTTCATACCTTGTCCAAGGTATTGCACTATTTCACGCTTTTCGGAAGCAGAGAGATCCTTCTTCTTTCCCACATTGCTTGAAACCTGTGGCCTGCTTAATAATGTGGAACGTCCTTCAGTAGTTTTCCTTTGATTGGGCACACCTGGCAAACTAATTATCACAGGTGTCTGAGATTGATTACAATGATCCAAAGAGCCCTAAGGGTATGTTCACACGGCCTATTTACGGACGTAATTCGGGCGTTTTTGCCCCGAATTACGTCCGAAAATAGCGCCTCAATAGCGCTGACAAACATCTGCCCATTGAAAGCAATGGGCAGATGTTTGTTCACACGAGGCGTAATTTACGCGCCGCTGTCAAATGACGGCGCGTAAATAGACGCCCCCGTCAAAGAAGTGACCGGTCACTTCTTTGGCCGTAATTGGAGCCGTTATTCATTGACTCCAATGAATAGCAGCGCCAATTACACCCGTAATTGACACGGCGTTCAAGCGCCTGCACATGCCGGTGCGGCTGAAATTACGGGGATGTTTTCAGGCTGAAACATCCCCGTAATTTCAGCCGTAACGGACGCCCTCGTGTGAACATACCCTAAGACACATTACCATCCATGAGTTTCATTGAAAAACAAATTACATGTTTATGACACTTAAATCCAATGTGCATAATAATTTGGAACACGGTGTATATTGCTAGATATGCCAACATTGTGTGACCAGCCGGGGTCCAACTGCTGTGACCTTGATACAACGAAGTGGCAGTGAGGCTCAGAAATGACTGTGCCACTTTGTCTCCTGTTGACTCAGCTCTGCTTTTTCCAAGCACCCATCCGGAAAAAGCAGATCAGAGTGGACAGGATACCTACGGGCACCGCTGCCATTTCATTCTCGGAATCTGCAAGAGCCGCGGTGGTTGGCCATGTAGAGATATGTCACCAATGTCTGTCAAATTATTCTTACCAATGTCAGTAATTCTCTGTTGTAACTTGTATCTATATAATGTAAGCATGTGGTGTTCTTTGTTTTTTTTTCTTGTAGGTGGTTCTTTGGATTTGGAAAACGGAAAGATTTGATGTGGCGAAGGTATGCAAATATCCAGATTAACCAAGCCTGTACGTACAATTTTTCCCCTGTTTATAGCTTGGAGAAAATATACATTTTATATTTATGTACGGAACCAATTTTTGGCCACCTGCATAAAACATGTCAGATTTTTTGGAAGGCGCATTCACATGCCGCTTATTTATAAAGCTTCCAATGTCCTATTTTTGCAGGTTTTCTGAAGTCCAACAATTGTTTTGGGGTTTTCAGCAGGCGCTAAAATTTTCAGGTCATCGTACTCCGAGGCCACTATTTCCTAGTATTTTAGAACTATTTAACCCTATACTGTTATTGGAAAGTGCTAGAACAAGAAACTGTTACTGGTGTAACAATTGTAAATGTGTGAATAGTGTAAATAACCTGAGGGGCCGGGTTTCTGTAGCTTTCTCATAAGACAAGTTTTCATGGCCATTTGGTACTGACTGACGTAATATTAAACGTCCTGTCTGCTACAGCTCCGTTTAGTCGGTTTCTTGAGAAACTGAGTTTTGATTTTGTTGTGAAATTGGCGACCACTAGCTTCAATTTCCTTTTTTCTTAAGTTAAAGTTCTATTTAAGTATTTTGTGACAGACCTATGGGTCATGGGATTTTCTTGAGTAGTCCGTCACATATGATGTGGTCAATCTAAACTGGTGTATGGAAATGGGCCGTTGGTCTGATTAATAGAAAAATGTTTTGACCGTCTTAGAAAGTTGTCTGCCAATCGCCCTTATGACCAAGATTATAAAATGTAACAAATATTATGAAAGATAAGGAGCCGAGAATATAAAAATATCTGTATATGCTTACAGTCAACTCAGACTAATCTTGTACTGAAATTGGTCTGGTGGGTCAAAAATCTGTGTTTTTGTGTATACTCCGTCTAAAGCCTTTTTTTTTATACGGGCAGATGATCAGGTGATGGGTTCAGGGTAAAGATCAGCTGATGTATGCGCAAAGGCTCGTTCATCGACTATTCAAATATTTGATGCGACCAATTATGTAAGATGTCACCCGTTTTTAACCACCTATGAGTGGCAACAATGCAGTTTTTCGACTGGTGCTGGTTTGTGCCAGTCACAAGGAGCAACGATCATTAAGTATGGGGTCGAACGAGTAGTCGCCATAAGTTACATCCCGCCTAAAGCCGGCCATACACATGAGATGGCTGTCGGAAAAAGTGCCTTTGTTGACCATTTCTGCTGACACCATAAACAAGCACACATGACTAAATCAATGAGGGGGTTACCATTTTATTTTTGGCTCTCTTCCTACAAAAAATTTACCTTTTTACAAAATGAGATTTCTCTAAATCTCTATTATATATTTTAATATAAATGTCCTATCAATCCGAAGATTTCATGATCCGGTACTCATCAGGTCCCATGAATTTTGGTTGAAAGGCTTGGGATGCTACCTGAATCATGGGTATGAGCAGACAATTTAGAAGATTATACCAATTTGTTGTGCGCAAACGTATTCGGCCATAGAGTGCACATCTACAAGAGTTGTTCCCGGAATATTTTCTCAGCTTTGCTCAACTAAATGTGGTAAAAGTTTTTGCATCACACTTGCTACTTCCTTATGTTTCTGTCTTCATGGTATGAAACTTTTCTTAGAATATAGTTAGGCAATCTGGAAAGCCCTGTGTATGAGAATTTGACCACAATCAAACACTAAATAAACATCACCTCTTATTGTGCCTTGTGTAATCTTAGAAATAACAAATGCCTGAGTTTAGCCAATCGAAAAGCGGGTACAAAGAGTCACAAAGCTTTATATCCATTATGCTCTGTACATGGGGTTTACAAAGCCTGTCACTCATGTCAGAATGTGGTGGTCCAAAAGTTGCGGTCATTTCTTTAGTAAAGGGCAAACTCCGGGAAAACCATAGTTTGCAATGTGAATTGTCACCTCTTCTCATCATGCCTGATATCACTACTAGTTATTGTAGGTTTTTAAATAATGAAGTATAAGGCAAAATGTGCCTGGCCTTTCTATAACCGTCCAGGAATGCACTGGGGGACCACCACAAATTACTGTGTATTTTGTGGTTGTCTCTGAATCTCCTCCAGGCTGTTTCCTATAGATGATGTAAGGGTATTACCAACAAATCATCTTTTGTCTCTCCGCGCAATAGCATGCAGTTTGCACATTGCTTGTGACATGAATGCTGCTGTCCAGAGCAGGGTCTGCAGCCTCTCCTGTGCCTTAGATCTCCATCTGTGTCTCTCCAGCATCCTGCTCTGTTTGGAATGATCTGTAGGATGAATACTCCTGATAGTCTAAAACTGAACCTTCAATAGGCATCACATTGGAAGATAAGGCCAGTTTAAATCTAACTTTTTGGTAGGTTTCATAGTACCTAGAGGACCAATCGCTAGAGAGAACAGTCTGTGTTCTGGGGAGACTAAGGGCATTTTCTGCCCATAACCTGTCTTCGGAGTAGACGGTTTGTGGTCATAATCCACTAGTTAACCACAGAAATCTGCAAAACAGTAACAAATGCACTCGAGTAAAACAGTGCTAAGAAGGCAAAAATAGATAACCTACAGTATATTACTATATTTTGAAGCTTTTGGCCACAATTTGTTCGAAGGTGAACATACCGTACACTAAATGTGCTGAAGTGGCTCTCTTCACATAGCACTAATTGCCTTTTGTCAGAGGTATAAGTCTGTATATGCATACAGTGGGATATGTAGCCCAAACAGCCCCCACCCATCTTGCAGTGCATCCGGGGACAACAGTCCTGGGGAAGGGGTCTCCAGGCAGAGGAAGGATCTGGTAGCACTCTGCCCAGGGACACCAGCCCTGGGGAATCTCCTGACGTCTCTGTCCATATACAAGCAATGGCGTAAGGAGCATCCCCAGGGCCAGAGTGCCTAGACAGTGTTTCATGTGGCCCTGTGCAGGAAGCTCCAGTGACACAACTATCCATATATGGATCGTTATGTCACTGGCGATTCCAAATGTATATGTTGTAACGTATATCTGTGACAAATGCCATAAAGTGGCACCTGCCACCGATAGGCTTCCATGTTGCAAGAAAGTGTACCGCATGAATACGTTTTTTCCAGGATCCCTCAGGATGAAATAGCGCAGTCGACTACGCTATTCCATCCTTAAAATAAAGGGTTTACTGACGTATACCAACTCGATGGAGTCGAAAAGGACACTCTTTTGGCATCCGGTCTAATGAAGCCCTATCGACATGTTTATTGTGTATCTCAGGGCCTTTGCTAAATGTATGTGCAAAAATGTGATCTGAAGTGGGCCTAAGATGTAAAAGGCCTTACTAAGACGAGCTAATAAGAGGGATTAGAAGCAGACATATGACATGATTAGTATGACTTCTTCTTTTTTTCTGTGTTGCATACAAACAAGTCTGTGGTAGTGTGAGGTCATTAATAGAATTAAGCTTTTCTTAGGACATGGTTAAATTTAGCAATCTGCCGTCTGGGGGAAGAGGTCAGTATAAGCATGAATGTTTCATAAAAATTAAAGGGTTTTTCCCAGTTCCGACATTTATGGCGTATCCACAGGACCTGGGAATAACCCTTTAAACCAGAGGTCTCAAACTCGGCCGGGTAAGTGCGCCGCATATAGAAAAAATGCCCTTGATGGATGCTGCCGCCGCAGTGATGTAGATGCTTGCCCAGAGCTGGAGTCCCGGGGCAGAGCCGCTTCTGGCGCTCTGCTCCTGACATCACTGTCCATATATGGACAGATGTCAGGGGCAACCCCAGAGCTGGTGTCCCGGGCAGAGCACTATTAGGCTCTTCCTGGGACTCCAGCTGTGCTCCTGACATCACTGGGACTCCTGCTCTGGGGAAGCCCCTGACATCATTGTCGATGTATGGAAAGCGATGTCAGAGGCTTCCCCAGAGTCCCGCAGCAGAGCCGATACTAGCGCTCTGCCCGGGACTCCGGCTCTGGGGAAGCCCCAGACATGGCTGTTCATATGTGGACAGCGATGTCAGAGAATTCCAGAGTCTTGGAGCAGAGCCGATACTAGCGGCTCTGTGTCCCGCGGGCCGCAGATGACAGCCCCAGGGGTCGCATGCGGGCCGCGTGCTTGAGACCTCTGCTTTAAACACTTGAATTATTGTCCTGCTACGACCTTAATTTTTTGTGAGATTAAAGGCTGATTATCCCATTATATCTGTTGTCTTTTCTGGGTGAAGTTCATGTATGCGTGTCCGAGAACCCTCTGTGCAGTCATTAGTGACTTATTTTCCTTTCCTTTACATCTATAGGGTAAGTGGGGAAAAAAAAAAGTGAAGTCTTTCGAATTAGGTTCCGCATCAGAGGCAGTTCTGGAAACAGTGGAGATCTTATTATCAGTATTACCAGAGCAATTGAGATTTTTCTTGACCCGTGCTTATGATTTCTGATTTTGTTGTGCTACATGGAGAATTTTTGTAGCGTGACTATCGCAATTTTGTTATTGAACTACAGCTGCAGTCTAGAGAATGCAGGCAACTCAATTCGCTCTTGTAGACAGCTGTTGCTCTGACACCTAGCACATTGTCAAAATGCGACTAATATACAGACGCCTTCATGCAATTTTGCGTCAGTGTCACTTTTTTTTTGTAAAAACTGCATGAAAATTAAATGTTTTTGGATTATTCAAGCCGAGAATTGGATAAACGTCTGGAGTTTATACATGCCACTTAATGTTTGTGTATGTGAAAATATCTTCAAAATCAAGGGAACTGACAATCTATTTTTTAGTTGGAAATACAAAAAAATGAACCACTTCTAAAAAACAGGAACTGCACACCTTGAAAAGTAAGTGCACCCTATGTGTTTCCAGAAACTAGAGAACCTGACCATTGCAGTTGTTGCTGTTTACAACCACAACCGCCTTTATGCAACTTTGTAACAAATAGATAATTTAAAAATAAAAACACGTTCAAAAATCCACCTAAAGCTCACGTCTTAGCAGAGGCTAAGGCCTTATTCACACGACCGAGTCCGAGTATCGGCCGATAAAAACGTGCGTTTTGCATCCGTTCCGAGCAGTGTTGCCGTTTTTAACGGACAATTTTGACCCGTTTTGCATCTCACACTGCCCTCTATAGATACTGCCACGCAGACCCCCCCTTGTAGGTAGTGCCACACAGACCCCCCCCCTTGTAGGTAGTGCCACACAGACCCCCCCCCCCTTGTAGGTAGTGCCACACAAACCCCCCCCCCCCCCCTTGTAGGTATCACAAGACCACACCTCAGCTCATGTAATCACCATCATCCGTGTATATATGTAATCCCCATCAGATACCATCGAGGCAGGCACTGAGGAATAACATGAATGCGATAAATGGTGCTGGCACTGAAGCATATGAGAAGAATAATCAGGGTGGGCATTGAGGAGACGGTGGACTAATAGGATGCCTCAAACCCGGGTGTACGTCAGAAGTCCCGGGTTTGAGGCATCCTATTGGTCCTCAGACTGCTCAATGCCCGCCCTGTTCAATTATTTGCTTATGCCTCAATGCCCGCCCAATTTTCTTCGCGTTCATTCTATTCCTCAGAGCTCGTGCGGTGCCCGCCCCGAGAAATTGTCCCTGGAAAATATTTTTTATATATTATGTGAAAGTTTTGGTCCTTTGAACCCTGATCTGGTGCTCAGTCATATCCTGCTAATACATAATCATATGTAAAGGCCCAAACAGTGCCCATCAAGGACACTAAGAATATAGATATTTAGTCTATCCATGTGGATCTGTGTGTGACATCGGAGGATGGGGGACAACATAATTGCCCATAAAATTACGTTTTCAAGGTGATAAATAGAATTCTGATTTATGTAACCTATGACTGGTGTTAGGCCCTCCCTTCAGAGCACGTTTCGGCTCTACAATTATCGTGTACATTGTGAAAGCTGCCGATGTAAGCGATTTAAACATGTCTGTTGGGCTTTCTTTTAGCCTACATCATGTTAGTAGTGTACCTTTTTTATTTATTTTTTTATTTTTATTTATTTTTTTAATTGAAGGATGGAATAGCGTAGTAGACTGTTCTGTACCATCGTGAGGGATCCCGCAAAACAGCATACCGCAGAGTTTACCTTTTTCTGATTTGAATGGAAGCCTATTTGTGATGGATGCCTTCACAGGTACACGTTAAATGTATACGTCGGGGAGCTCCAGTCACATAAGTGTCCATACATGGACCGTTATGTCACTGGAGATTCCTGCACAAGGTCGCAGGAAGTACCGCCGTCCTGAGGAGGCGCTCTTTGCCCAGGCACTCCGTGTATATAAGTACAGTGCCACGTCAGGAGCTTCACCAGGTTTGGGGTCCCTGGGTAGAGCATCAGATAGCACTGCAAGGGGGTTTGGGCGATGCATATACAGTGGGATTTATTGCAGCCTTCCGTCGCAGGTATATGTCAGGAGTCTGATGTATACTTCCAACTGAAGGCAAACAACGCTTTGTGAAGCGGGCCTGATATAAGTTTTTTGTTTTTTTTTGTTTTGTGAATTACCTGTGGACAATACTGGAAGAACCTTCAATATTAAAAATAGGTGTCCTTGGTTTTGCGGTGAACTTAAGAACTGTGGCTCCCCTTCCTGAAGCAGTCCTTTCATGTATTGTCTGATTAAACCGGAAACAAACACTTCTATTTAGTAGCAAACAATACTCCGAGAAAATAGGCTAAGTGGGGGGCATGCACTGCAGCCTCGGGCACTGACCATGTGGGCCGGCAGGAACCTTTTACACCGTTTTGCTGTATAGTCCATTACATCCAATAATGAGATTTAAAGGAAGAAATAGCAGTTACAAGAAGAATTTGTATTTAGAAAGTTTCAGCTGTTCATTAATAACTGTTCCTGAAACGACTGACTGTGATCTTCGCCCTCCCGGTGATCGCCCATTCGAGGCATGACATGCTTTAAATCCCTGCACACAGCATTGCTGTATGTACAGAAAATGTACGGTGCCACAGAGTCCCTACAGATCTGTTATTTACACGTAGGTACCCCATGTGCCACCATATGTTGCCTCTCTGAGCCAGGCTTTTAGACAAGACAACCTCCATAATGCAGCAACAATCGATCATGCCACAATTTTTATTTTTGCAGAATTTTTACGAAACTTGAGTACTAAAAAATCCTCTGCAGACGCTCTATAAAATCAGAGGCACCTAGAGCCATAGTATAAGCCCCATATTATGGATCCACTCGACACCGTTCTGCGATACAGCCACAGACCTGAGGCCTTACAGTGGGTTCTTGGAATTGTTTGTTTTTTTTGGTGGGGGGGGGGTAAATTCCGTTTTAAAAAAAAACAATTACTCTTCCATCATCCATTTGTCATATAGTATAGAAATTCCACTGATGTCTTCCGTGCGTTGTCCTGACAGAGAAGTGTCCTAGGATCTAGTAGGACTCGTGGAGCTGAGTGTTCTCTCTTATGAGCAAGGATTTCTTGGCATTGTAAGCGCTTGTTAGATTTTAAAGCCTTGTGGCTTATTGCGATTTGACTTTGTAGTGTCGGTTTACAGTATTTGCTATAGTACTTCCTAAGGTTTTGTATTACATGGGAGGATAATGGCACTGCTAACTATATCATTGATTCTTTGAGACCTATATTGATGACCAAGTTCTAGCAGCCTGTACAGTAATTTATCTGGTGCATATATAAGAGAAGGTTTTGACTTGTTTATGTTCCATTTCAGTACTAATAAGATTAGAAGATGACAACAGAAGAGGTGGTTGTGGTTGCCAAGTTTGACTACGTGGCTCAGCAAGATCAGGAACTGGACATTAAAAAGAATGAGCGCCTCCTCCTTTTGGATGACTCCAAATCCTGGTGGCGTGTCCGCAACTCCATGAACAAAACTGGCTTCGTACCTTCCAATTACGTAGAGAGAAAAAACAGCGCTCGAAAGGCCTCCATAGTAAAAAATTTAAAAGACACCTTGGGTAAGTCCATTCATTATTATTAATAATTCTTAATCTGTGACCACAGCATGGAGAAATTGTGGTGCTCCAAAATGTACAGTCTGGGAAACTTCTTCTTTCTGTTGGGATGCCGGTTTACAGTTCTCATCCTATAATATTTCTGCCACTTTGCAGAACGGCTCTTTGTTGCGCGTGAAGCGTTCAGAAGAATATATTTATTTGGCTGTTCTGATGTGTTTTGATATGTGAATAAATTGGCCATGTACTAGGGCACTGAGGCCATCTTTAATTTTGCTTTTATTTCTATGGACCAGCAAACATATAAAAAGGTGCACAGCGCGAACTATGTAAACCTTGTGAACGTTGCTTGTATGTTATGAAAATGCATTGAAAGCGATTCTTTAAAGGGGTTGTCTTATTGGACAACCAATGTTTTTGGAAATTTAAAGGGATCTTCCCACTTTTACAAGTGATGGCATTTAGCTAGGATATGGCATCACGTACTGATCGATGGGGGTCCACTGCTAGGCTTTTTAAGCCAGTTGGCTGATTCACTGCTTTCTCCTGCGGTGTTCCAGGCTATCCGCTATGCAGAGAGTTATAACACAGCCCCATTCGCTTGATAAGAGCGGTGTTGAAGTTCCATTCACAGCGGGCGGCTGGACGGGACACTGTGTATGAGGAATGCCGAAGATCCTTTTTTTTTTTTTTTCTTCGCTCTGCAGTGGTCCCAAAGGTCATACCCCACAACAATCATGATGTTGTGGCATATCCTATTGATGTGCTGTAACGTTTTATGATGTGAATACCCCTAAAGCCGGCCCAGGATTCAATACTACCCCGACGCTTCCGTAGCAAAGAGTCCCTGCTTCAACGTCTGGTTTGTGTGGAGTCTGCCTCCTGGGATGATGTCGTCCCCGCCAGTCACAGGTTGCAGCGGTCAGATGGGACAAATCATCATCCCAGGGGGCCGGCTTAACACAGACCAGCCCAGGGTGCAGGAACGTCGTGTTATAGGAGGAGTGCCAGTGAGGAGTATTTTATTTTTGGTAGAAAAAGGGTCTTGCATTTTTTTTTTTTTCCTTCTAATTGCGATTATTGCGATGAAAATTCAGCTGTCCCGCAGCAAAAAAAGCGCATTTGCCATTTGTTATGGATTTTCACTTCTCTGTTAAATTTAATGAAGAAAATCTGCAACACGTGCGCAACCAATTCAGCAGCAGAAATTAACATGCAGCGGATTCAAAAATCTGCACCGCGTGATAATTTCTAGCACGTACATTTTCTGCAGCGTGTTACTGTAATATACTGTCTTGTTTTTTTTGTATTTTTTTTTTGCCTGCAAATTTGGATCGAAAATCTGCAGCAATTACTCTATATGTGAACACCGCCTTACATGCCATGCCATCTATTCAAATATGTGCCTGACCGTGTAATGTCTGAGCAAGAGCGGCTCTTTTTTACTGTCTATGGTTAATACAGTGGGGTCTTCAGCAGGGGACCCCTTCTATGATGTCCATATGCCCTAATATCCTATTTTTCTTGTGATTTCCCCCCCCCCCCCCCCCACAAAACGAGTTTTTACAAATATGTATCTGGGAGAAGTGTGGGCTAATTGGGGGCAGGGTTTGATATGTCCCAGGAATGGGGATTCAAAAGTTAAGAGGTATGGTTGTGTTTTTTGTTTTTTTTTAAGCTAGGTCTGTCATGTATTTGTTTACTAACTGGCCTGCGGATACCTGGACAGCGGAGGGTTAAAGGGAATGTGTCGCTAGAATTTTTTTTTATTTTTTTAAACCATTATTATTTGAGTGATTACACGTTTTTTATTTTTTTTATTTTTTCACAAGTCAGGAAATATTATAAATTAGATTCTAATTTATAACATTTCCATGTGCTGGGCACTAGAGGGAGCAGTTCCCAAAATTGCAGCATGGTCAATGTGGTAAAGCAACCTCATTGCTTTATGCTGCCAATTTGGGGTTGACACACTCTCGTGTCCTCACACAATCCCCCCTCCCTTATTATGGCTAGTGCCAGGAGAAGGAGGGGGTTTGAATAGTCAAACCTCCTACAATGTGTGCCGCCATTTTCTGAGCGACTGCACAGTGTAGGAGGATTAGATACAGTGGTAATCAGACAGTATAAGACTAACATACACACACATCACATACACAAACATATCTTACCTGCTCCTGCCGCCTCCGCTCCTATTCCTTGCGCCTTCGCGTCCTTGAACATATGGCCGGAAGCCGTCATCTTACTGTCCGGCAGCGGCTTTCGGTCCACATGAAAATGGCGCCGGATTTCGCTCTGCCATAGACCTTCCTTTTGGTCTGTGTTGGAGCGGCGCATGCGCCGTTCCCACACAGACGACGTACGCTGTAGTTAATGGAACGGCTCCCGTTCGCATTCTCTATGGGGATGTATGTGCCATATTCCATCTCTGTGTCGTTAATCGACACCTACAGAGATGGAAAAAAAAAAATGGCAGCCCCCATAGAAAAGTAAAAATAAAAAAGTAAAAAGTAGAACACACGAACAAAAATAAATAAATGTAATTTTTTTTTTATCATACTAAAAGCAATATGATAAAAAAAAAATTATAATTTCATGACACCTTCCCTTTGAATTACATTTATATGCCAGACGTCTCACTTTTCATTGTTACATTTGCCAAATGTACTTTGCATATAGTCCCCTTGATGTTTCATCCTCTCCAGCTGGTTCTTCTGGGTAGAAGTTATAGATTTTATTGTTCATCTTCTAGGATTGGCTTTATATTTCCAATCTTTGTGTATTTAAAAATGCTGCAAGTATAAACTCCGTACTTACAGACTGAGATGTGACGTTTTCCACCACCACGACTTTTCATACACGAGCACCAACATGTCCGTATTCTTCTCTGCCGTGCGCACACAGGGAGTACTCCGTCACCATCTCCATAAGTGGTAGAAGCTAAATGCACTTCAATAGATTTGTATAGTTGTTACTTTTTCTTCTCTCTGGTTTTCCCTGCAACTGTATTTTGAGAAACTAATTCTATAAAAGTGATCCGGATTTTCCAGGCTTAGGACTTCCTATGGCTGAACAATAATTGTATTCAAACCAAAGCCGGTTTTAAACTCTTCTTGATGTATTCTTTAACCTGGTGGTCGCGTTTTTAGAATGAAAAAAAAAAAAAGACACTGGGGGAGATGTATCCCAAATAGCAGAAAAAAAATTGGTCTTGTTGCCTATAGCATCCAATCGTAGCGCAGCATTCACTTTTTCAGAGCCATTTACGAAAAGAAAGCTGAGCTGTGATTGGTTGCAATTGGCAGCAGGTCCATAGAATGGATACCGATGTTAACAAAGCCCGAGACCTTGTTCACATTCCAAAATTTTTATGCGGATTGTGACACCTTTTTCGTATCGGAATCCGCATGAAAAACGCTCGTAACCAGCATCGCATTGTCTTCAATGGGAAACTGCCCCATTGTTTAGAAGGGGAGGAATTTTCAGCGGGCGGAAATTGCGTACCGTCTTGCTGGGGAAAAAAAAAGTAACCTGTCCCTTCTTGACGCAGTTTCCGCAGGCATATTCAATTGCGAAAACCACATTTGATAGCCACAGGTAGATTAGCCCCATTTAATGGGGCAAATCTGTGTGCAGAAGTGCAGCCGTTTTTACTGCAAAACTGCGGAGGGAATCTGAGGGTTAGCCTCAGATTTCTACTGCGGTATCTCGGCCAATTCCATGTCTTTTTTT
Source organism: Rhinoderma darwinii (assembly GCF_050947455.1). NCBI lineage: Eukaryota > Metazoa > Chordata > Amphibia > Anura > Rhinodermatidae > Rhinoderma > Rhinoderma darwinii. The sequence continues at coordinate 69,661,199 of NC_134690.1, forward strand.
TTCCCCTCATAAAAAATCTGCCATGTGAACATGGCATAACAGTTATGTCAAGGTAGGCACAACAGCTGTGCCCGTGTGCTCACCAGCAGAAGGGCAGCTTTATGCCCAAGATAGGTGGGTTTGCTCTGAAATCACTGGGGTCTGACTTTACTAACCGTGGACTATGTAAATTGGGAAATACTATGCTTCCGTTTATTTACTTTAGGGGTCACGTTTTTCTCTATTTAATCAATTAAACTAGTTTTGATATTCAATGCCTGTACAGCAGGTCGACATATTTAGTGGGGTTTTGTCGAATGACCAAACGCCTGCGGTCTAACGTAAAGGCCTGTTATGTTTGCTAATAAAAAAAAATCAATAAAAGAAAAATTAAAATGTCCCCAAAACCCTGTAAAGTAGCAATATGATAAGTATATAAGGAACATGAGTGCATATTGACTTCTGCTGCCTCTGTGTGAGCCGTAAAGCATCGATTGTGGCGTTGAGATACACGCTTGGGATGTAGGATACCGCTGTAAGTAAACTGAAAACAAAAAGTTGAACAATTGCTGATTTCTAAGTAATAATGCAGTACCCACAAATAAGATCACTGCTTGCTTTATGTACAACATAGGCTTAGGTCCTGTTAACACTGCTTTTGTGTACTTTGGATGTATAGCCCAGTTGTATAAAACTGTGTATTCCAAACCGTTTCATAAACCTGCCATTATCTCACATTGTAAAAAAATAAAATAAAAATAATTGCGTGCTATGTCTTTTTGCTGGATGCCCTGGAGTTAGAAAGTGTAATAGACTACACGTTGCAATACAGTTGAAAAAAAGGGTATACCAATACATACCAGCCAAATTAACGCATCCCAAATGAACACCCTTTTGGCACACGTCTGGCACGTTATAGGCTATGGATACATTCGGCATATACGCTGAGCATTTCCCGGTGCGCGCGCTGCTTGACGTTGTACACAATGTGGAGAGAACATGGGCTAAAGGAGCTCCAGTGTTGTCACCGGCATCCTCTTTCACCTTTTTCTTCGCAACGAAACAAATTTGGACAGAATGGAAAGAGCGGCTTCCGCGCTGGGGGGGGGGGGGTGGGGGCTCGGCGCAACCATGTTGTACATAGCTGGAGAAATGTGCAATGGTCTGAAACTTGGCCTGGCCCTGTTCCATCTTGTCCAGTTAGGACAAACTTTTCCACAGTGCTGTGTTTTATGATTGATCATTTCCCCTTAACAGCGCTTCTGCGCGGTTTATTCAAATATATACATTGTCCGTACAAAAAAATATGCTGCGGAATATGTTCACTTTTAAGGCGCTTAAATATGTAGAAGAAAAACTAAACTGGAGGAAGTCAAATATTTTGCCCGGTTGGGGCAAATGGGACCTCCTCTTCAAGGGTTTCTTGCATTTCTTTTTCAATCAGATTGTTGAATAAGGCCTTATGCACACGGCCGTAAGGGTAAAAACGGTCCGCAAATACGAATCCAGCCGCATCCGAAGCTGTCAAATTCTACGGGTGCGCCTGTGCCGCAATTGTGGATAAGAATAGGACATGTACTATATTTTGAGGGTCATTTCTATGGCCTGAGCGCACATCCGTAAATATATACGGAAAGGTGTTCGTGGCCAATAGACATGAATGGGTTCACAATTTATGTAATTACGGATGCGTAATTACAAATGAATACTACGGTCGTGTGCATGAGGCCTTAGATTGCTTAGTTGATAAAAAAAAAAAAAGTATAAAATCATATGAACCTAAAATATAAATGACGCAACAGTATTCTAGAAGCGATCAGGGAATCCGATGGGACAAAAAAGGAAGTTAAATACAGTTAATAGAAAAAATATATATCAGGAGAAAACACAATGGTATCGCCGCATTTGTAACAACTCGTACTGTAAAATGAAACCTTTTTTTTTTTTTTTTAATCCAGCAAGGTGAATACCATAATAAAACTAAAAAACAACTTAATATTGTATGTACCCCAAAATGGTGCCATTGGGAAATCCAATTCATCCGGCGACCAACAAGCCATTATACGATTACGTCGTTCGGAAAGACAGGTGAGGAGAGATAGAGGTGAGAGGTAAGGGGGGGAGTGAGCGAGCGAGAGCAATGGACGCTGCTGCAGCTTATAGTAAGTGTTCGGGTATGTTCACACGCTTAACCCAAAACATCTAAAAATACGGAGCTGTTTTCAAGGGAAAACCGCTCCTGATTTTCAGGCGTTTTTTTAATTAAACTCGCATTTTTTTATGGACGTTTTTGGAGCTGTTTTTCTATAGAGTCCATGAAAAACTGCTCCAAAAAGTGACATGCACTTTTTTGCAGGCGTCTTTTTATGCCCCGTCGGAACAGAACGCTGTATTTCCCATTGAAATCAATGGGCAGATGTTTGAAGTCATTCTGCTAACGTTTTTCGAGGTGTAAATGCCCCGAAATATGCCTGAAAACACTCCGTGTGAACATAGGCTTATATCTAAGGCTATGTTCACACACTTAGCAAAAAAAGTCTGAAAATATGTAGCTGGTTTCAAGGGAAAACCGCTCCTGATTTTCAGATGGGTTTTTTTAAGCCACTCGCGTTTCTTACGGACGTTTTTGGAGCGGATTTTCTATAGTCAATGAAAAACGTCTCGAAGTGACATGCACTTCTTTTTTGCGGCCGTTTTTTTTATGCGACCGTTTTTCAAAATGGCCGCTTAAAGCAGCCCCAACGGAACAGAAAGCTGTTTTTCCCATTGAAATCAATGGGCAGATGTTTGGAGGCGTTCTGCTTCCGGTTTTTCGGCAGTTTATGTCCCGAAAAACGGTCGATAATAAGCCGTGTGAACATACCCTGACTCCAGTGTTGGTTTCACAGCTACACTGCAAATTTTTGGCCATATCTCCCAACTTTCAGCGATCATAAAGAGGGACAACTCGTGCAGCATGTGCAGCAAATATTTTTTTTATATTAACCTACGTATTTCTAGTCTCTCTCGCGCTCTCCTCGCCGCTCGCCTCTGGCGCTCTCCTCGCCTTTCGCTCTCGCCCTCCTCGCCTTTCGCTCTCGCCCTCCTCGCCTTTCGCTCTCGCCCTCCTCGCCTTTCGCTCTCGCCCTCCTCGCCGCTCTCGCCCTCCTCGCCTCTCACGCCCCCCTCGCCTCTCGCGCCCCCCTCTCTCCCTCCACATCCTTCTGTGACTTGTTTTTAGGAGATGGAAAAAGCAATTCAGAGTAAGTGAACAGTTAAATGGGAGGAGTGTGGTATGGTAGTACCCTGATAAGTGGAGAGAGAGAGGCGCATTTTTCTCTTAGTAAGAATTACTACAATGTTTCTTATATTCGCTTATACCATTGATTTTATGCAAAGTTTGTTTAAAGTTCAGGCCCTATTTAAGGCTCAAACTTTGCCACGTCCTTCAGGAGTTCAACAAAGCATGTGATAAGGATGCTAACCAGGAAGTCAAAATATCTTTACTGCACTGTGACATATTTTACACATAATGTATCAAACTGCAGGAAAACCTAAGGCCTTATTCACACGACAGGGTCCGAGTGTCGGCCGAAAAAAACGCCACGCAGCCCCCCTGTAGGTAGTGCGCCACGCAGCCCCCCTGTAGGTAGTGCGCCACGCAGCCCCCCTGTAGGTAGTGCGCCACGCAGCCCCCCTGTAGGTAGTGCGCCACGCAGCCCCCCTGTAGGTAGTGCGCCACGCAGCCCCCCTGTAGGTAGTGCGCCACGCAGCCCCCCTCCCCCATAGATGGCCCCCCCCCCTACCTGTCTAGATAGCGCCACCGTTCCAGGAGAAGTCCCTGACTTCAATGTCTATATATGGACAGTGAATTCAAGGACTTCTCCTGGAGCGGAGACACCAGCCACAGGGTCGAGGATTCCGCTTCAGAAGTCCCTGACGTCACTTTGTCCAAAGCTGTGGCCGGGGATTGGGGATTCCGCTCCTACAGGGAGCAAACAAATACCCTCCTCCTCCTCCTCACAGTGCGAAGTGCATGGGAGGAGGAGGAGAAGGAGAGAGAGCGAGTGATAGAAGAAACTGCCGTCACTCGGGACACATTCCAGTGATGGCCGTGTATTACACGGCCCCATAGACTTCTATGGGGGCCAAGAGAACGGCCGAAAATAGGGCATGTCCCATTTTTTTAGCAGCCGGGTTTCCCGGGCCGTCAAAAAGTCGGTCGTGTGAATAGCCCCATTAGGGGTCTATTGTTCCTACTGTGGCCGTGTGACGGCCGTTTTTATGAGCAGCCGTCACACGGCTGGGAAACCCTGTCGTGTAAATAAGGTCTAAGTCTCATGGATCAGTGAAGTACTTAATTGTGTTTTTACACTAAGATCATTTATCCATAGGATAAATAATAAAAGTATGATCGTTGGGGCCCCTACTAATCACTAGAATGGGGTCCCGAGCTCCCTGTTACTCATTACTGTTCACTCACAGTAAGGTGATGTTTGAATTTGGCTGTGGACATGCATGCGAACCTGCTGCTCCATTCAAGGTCTATGTGGTCAACCGAGACAGCTGATTACTGGGCTCGTTTGTTTATTAGCCATATAGACTGAATGGAGTGGCAGGGCGCATACGTGATCACCGCCCCATTCAAACACCACCTTACTATGATCGTGCACTGCACCCGTTCTTGTGATCGGTGGGGCCCTCCGTGATAATACATTTACTGAAATATTTATACACCCTATTGCAGTGGTAAAGCCTTCTAATTGTTAATGTGGTTCGTATCAAGGATTGTCATGGAAAGTTGCACCATAGTAATTTAATGCTTGGTCGTGTTTCAGGTGAGTTAATCTTGAAGGTTACATGCAGGAGGGCCGACAAGTTACTGACTAGTAAGGGCTTCGCAGTAAATATTTTTTCTGACTCATTTAGGAATAAGGCACTTAAACAGAAACTTCTCTATAAAAGAATCCCTACCTCTAGTCTAGTCCTTGCGTTATTAGTCATTGGTTATAGCTAGAGACTAACAATTCTATTAGCAACAAGGTGAATCACTGACTTCTCTAATATTCCACTGGCCCAGCACATGCCAGCTGTGCACTTGGTTGGCTTCATGTAAATTCTCATTACCATGGGGTAATGTGGAAGCTGAGGTTGACTTTGACTGATCTGCTGCTCCCCCCCCCCCAGGCTGTAATCTGCAAGTTTACACAAGTCACCCTCCAGTCTGCAGTTGTGCGGCCTCCTAGAGGTCAGCATCCTGTGACCTTGCAGTGTCAACTCTAACCCCCCTCCCCTTTTTTTCCCAAGTATAGTTTTTCTGAGCACTTCACATATATAACAGCAGGACCATTCTGTAGGGTTTGCTTTTAACCTCTTCTGTACCATTTCCTTGGTCCCAAATCTGGCCAAAAAGAATTCTATAAATACAGGTTATCGTATGGAACATATTTTAGATTATGCACACGACTACGTTTTTTGTTTTTTTTTTGTCCGTGTGACATCCGTAATTTTGCCGATAACAGACTCCTTTATTTATATGGCCCCATGTGCGCGACTGATCACGGATCCGTGTGGGGGCCGCAAGTTTCGGACGCAAAAACTTAGTTCATGTCATTATACTTTCAGTATTTGCGGCACGGTCTTGCCCATAGAAGTCTATGGAACCATGAAAATTGCAGACGGCATACGGGTTTCTGTCCGCGTGGCATACGTAAATTGGAACACCGTGCCAAGTGACACCAATGAATTCCCCTGTTGTGCTACTGAGGGAGTTGGTACAAACTGGTGACATCAATTCTAGCCTTTTTTCTTTTTTTGTGGATCTATGAATACTGATGACACGGTTGCACTACGAAAGCTTTTTTGCGGACAAATGGACTGCAAGTGCATACAACAGATCCATAGTGTTGCTGACTGAAAAATCATCAAGGTCGTGTGTATTAGGCTGGATTCACACGAGGTCATTATGTCCGTAATTGACGGACGTATTTCGGCCGCAAGTCCCGGACCGAACACACTGCAGGGAGCCGGGCTCCTAGCATCATAGTTATGTACGACGCTAGGAGTCCCTGCCTCGCTGCCTGACAACTGTCCCGTACTGTAATCATGTTTTCAGTACGGGACAGTTGTCCGGCAGCGAGGCAGGGACTCCTAGCGTCGTACATAAGTATGATGCTAGGAGCCCGGCTCCCTGCAGTGTGTTCGATCCGGGACTTGCGGACGAAATACGTCCGTCAATTACGGACGTAATGACCTCGTGTGAATCCAGCCTTTGGTCTTATGGGACACATTAGTTTTTGCGGACCCGTGCCACCATTCAGGTCTTTGGGAAGCCATCCTTGTTCTGTCTGCATTTTGCTTATGCGTTGCTAGGAAACTCCTGGGAAGTCTGATCATGTGACCTTCCTATGGGTGCGGACCGCGAAATACGGTTGACACACGGAATCAACACCGCCGTAACATATGGACGAACGGAACTGTGGCGGAAGAAACTCTTTTTATTTGGGTCCGTAATGCCTCAGACAACGGCCATGTGCATGAAGCCTTATTCCATACAGATACTGTCATCGCTCACATCCGTTCCTATTCCCAATGGGCTCACAATCCATGCACACTAGCGCCAATTTCATAGGAAGCCCTTTAACCTATTCGCATATATTTTGTGAGTGCGGGAGGAGACCGGAGAACTCGCTTGAAACCCTCGCAGTGCAGGGAACATACAAACTTCATGCGTTTAAAAAATTGGCTGGACTACAAGTCCCATCATTGTCTGAGCTATTGTGGATTTCAGTCACAAGCATGCATTTTGGAAATCCTGATGTAAGAGAGATACAGTCAATCCTAATAAAGTGCCGGGTATCTTTTACATTATAGCCTGTGTTATTGTATTGTTAAATAACTTCTTTCAGCATTTTACTTGACCGTCTAAAGCCCCTGTAACTGTGAAGCCCAGGCTCCAGAAACCAGCCCCATGTGGAGAGCAGTTTCACACAATTGTTGTGTCCGGTCTGTGTTGGTATCCATAGGGTTAAGGTAGAAGTAGGATAGGCCAGAGAATCGTCTGTGTTTCCGTAGGAAGGACCAGGTCATGTGACTACAATGCTCCCCCACCCCAGGGCCAGGAAGTTTTAGGCTGTGCTCCAGAGAAGAGGAGACTTTCAGAGAGAACAGGCACTGGGCAGCATGGACCTTCCGAATTTCTTCAAACACTGGTTCAGTAAGTCGCTCTTGAGGGTAATGGACCCCCCCCCCCCTCCATGGTGGTCGCTGCACATTCTTATAATGTGAACAGTCTTTTATTATAATCCCTGCTTCCTCCTCTTTGTGGTGGAGCAGTGTCCCTCCTCCAGTCACACATAAAGCCACAAGCTTCAGTGCAGGTGAAATGCTCTATGTGAACCCTGCAAACCTGACTAGACAGTGCCTTTACCTTTTATATAGGGTGGCGTTCAGGGTGCAATGTCAGGCGATCACCATTTTTCTGTCTTTCCAGATGTCCTGTAACTAAAGAGTTAAAAGTTTTCAGGCCGAAGCAATTCAGGTTTTTATTAGATTATCTAAAATTATATCATTTATGTTCTTATGTTACTGCTATATGCGTAGAATGATCTAATACTTTTGAATGACAGCCACGATCGCTCTTAATGTATAGATGTAGCAGAGCTCAATTTGTTAAACTCAGCAGCTGGGTGGATCACAATTCAACTTCTAAGTTAAATTTTTTTCTTCTCGGTGACACGGAGGGGTCTGGCACTTGCTAATTTCCCTCTGCTTGGCTGAACAATTGTTTTATTGGGGGCATGGGACATAAGAGTTGGCTGAAAGCTGTTTTAACCCCTTAGTTCTAATGTTAAAGATCAGAGATCAGGGGCAGACTGCGAGGTAGATTTACTAGAACTGGTGTAGTCCGACGTTAAAAGTTCATTAACCACATCTGTTTTTACTGATGCACCAATTTGCGGTAAAACGTGCGTTTTTTTGGACGCACCTCAACCTTCGCATCTGAATCCCCCTAAAGGAAAAGTGAAGCATAGAAGCCAATCAGATTTCAGATATTATTCAGTCTCACTTTTGAAAATGAAGGAAGCAATCTAATTTGGTTTCTGTGGGCAACTACTCCACCTATTTTCTATTCTTCCGAAAAACCTCTTGGGTCCCAAAGTATCTCGGCAATAGGTATCCATAGTAAAACAGTCCGAAAGGTGTTCGGCACAAGCAGCAAATTCCTATGCACCTTACTCCTGAGAGTCCTCCTGTTCTGATATAACACGTTGTGATGTGACCGCTCTACACGACAAACCCCACTCTGCTACGTTTGACACGCATTCATCTGTAGTTCAATGAGACTGTAGGTTACAATGTTTGCCAGTGTTTGTTACATTGCCAGGTTGTTTTATGGTAGCGAAGTAAAGATTTTCACTAGCACGGAGCATTAATACGGAGGTACTTTTATTTCGGCCTGGAGACACTTTGAACAATACTAGGTCACAAGGCTCCAGTAGACTTTGGCAACTGGTTGTTCACAGGAAATGGATGTGAAGTCGAACCTCCTGGCAGGATTAAGAGGCACAGAGAAGGGTTAAGCGAGTTTTGCGTCTTTTGGGATTAAGAGCTTTCTGCTTCTTACAGGTCACAGTAACACAAGGCCACCGTGATGACGTTTTAATTAGATTAGTTTTATTTCACGTACAGCTCTCCTCCCGTATACACATTCATAGTCACTAAAGAGTCCTCCGCCTCCCAGAACCGCGCCTGGTGGAAACAATGGAAATGCCAGTTCTGAGAGGAGTTTGGGAAGTAGACTGGAAATAATATCTGGAGGGAATATGGGTTGTTTTTTTTTGTTTCGACCCTGAAAAGAGTTGGAACACAGTGGGGATGTAGCTGCCATTACTACAGGGTCTTGTATCTATCTAAATTACACTGGCTGCAATAGACAACAAATTCTTCAGGATCGTTCCCTATGAAGGGCAAAGAATGGCAACCATGGTGCCAAGTACAGTCAAATATCAAGGCATTCCCTGCCCCTTTTCTCTTGATTTTGGGAATTACATAAGTAAAACCATTAAATTATAGACCATGGAGACCATATGGCCTCTAGAAGAAGTAAAGCGGGGATTACGTGGCAGTGGTTTCTTAAGCTCCATTCACAACTTGTTTTTCAGTCCCGTTGGAGCTATACGCTGGGAGTGTTCCCTGAAGTATTCTTCGACATACCATACGCTGGGTGCCTAGGGGGGCTTTGGGCAAGTGTCCTTTTGGCATAAGCTGGGCCGGTATGTGTCGGCATGCGTGTTTTATGATATAGAAAGGCGTGGTCAACCACGCCTTTCTATGCAGGCGGAGACAATAAAAAAAAAAGCACTTGGTATATTATTATTTTTTTTACAATGGGAGTCAATGGCCGACGTATGCCGTACAGTGGCATACGTTGTAGAATACTCCCAACATATGACTTCGTGCCTCAAAAACGAGATGTGAACTGAGCCTTAGCGCTGCTGTCATTTTGCTCTAGCTGTCAGCAGAGGTTACAGCGGGTGGACCCCCCACTGATCGGACCTTGATGGCATATATTAACGATATGCCATGAATGTGTCATGAAAACTCAAACTAATCCAAGCAGTCTTCTCAATAGAAGCGGTGTATAAATGAACGACCGATAAGTTAATGCATGAAAATAGTTTTAATTCCTATTGAACTGCATTTCTGCTATCAAATTTGCTTTAACAATAAGTCCTAGTACATGTTTACTGCTATCCTACTTTAATGACCATCTTCTTCGGGTATGCTCCAACCTAGCGGGACCAAACCCATTGGCTCGCTTGCGGTGGCCACTGAATGTATGATTTTGTCCAGGTATTGACGGCAAAATCGTGTGGTTATTTGCCACTGCATGTGGACGTCGTTTCATCAGCATGTGTTCCTCTATGTGGCACTGTACCCTAATTGTAACAATTTCTGGGATTGTGAATTCATGGATGAGAGGTTGAAAAAGGCATCAAGCTGGATTTACCTTTGCAATTTTTTATTCAAACGTTCCAGATTTTTTGCAATTTTTTCGGTGTGGATTCCACACCGCAGATCCACAACAAATTTACAGTACAAAACTAGTGGAGAAGTTTCTACAAAACACATTCACTTAGGAGTTTTAGTGGGAGTGGGTGGAACCACTGTCGGTCCAACCGATTTATTTATAATTTACGCCAGAAATGATTGGAAATTATGGCCCAAATCAACGCCCGCTCGTAGAAGACTTAAATTTGCATCTCTGACGCATGGACAGCCAAAGATGCGCCAAATTTTGCATATCTTGCTCCAACTTTTTTGCTTTAGACTGGCGTATGGAATGCCAGTCTAAGGCCTTATTCACCAGAATATACGTCCATGATAGTCGCGTCTCACGGACCTATTATAGTGAATGGGGCCGTTCATACAGTCAATGATTTTCACGCAGTGTATGTCCGTGTGCGTAAAACTCACGATATGTCCTATACTTGGCCATTTTTCGCGCATCACGCACCCATTGAAGTCAATGGGTGCGTGATCGCACACGGAAGCACTTCCGGGTGCCGCGCGTGATTCGCGCTACCGTAGTAAAATAAATGAATGAACAAAGAAAAGCACCTCCTGCTTTTATGTTTGTAAACCTAAAAACAGAGTCATCACGCTGCCATGTGCGCGGAAATCACCCAAGCACGCACCAAATACTCATGCCACACGGAAGTTTTGCGCGCGCAAAACTGACACTGTCGTGTGAATAAGGACTTAGTAAGTCTCTATCTAGTCTAAATGGTGCAGCACTTAAGAGCCTTTGGTCGTCCGTCCTCGCAGTGTATGTCCGGGAATGTGCAGATAATAGAATTTTTTATCTTCTTTGTGTTCTGTAAAGAGCATAGAAATAAAACCAGTAGTAAAGAATATAAATAAGTTACAAGTAACAGATGAGAGGTTATCTGGGTAACAGGAAACATCTGTTGGCTGCAGGAAAGGAGGTACAATGTGGCATCACTCAGCTGGGACAATGAATGGTCCCCTGATTGAGAAGAGACTCCAGTATGACATCGATTTCCTCCCTGATGTTTGTAGCATTGGTATAGACTCCTGTTTTAGTCATAATGTGCAAAACGGTGGCAGCCAGTCAAAACAAAGATTTCCAAAGTAATGCAGCTTCCATTTGGGGGAAGGGAACACAACTTGATTTATTGTAGAGTTTCACCACCTCCAGTTTAGTGACTCAGTGGTTACCTGGGCTCGAATCTAACCAGGGGCAATATCTGCATTAAGGGCCTGTTCACATCAGCGTTCGCTTTCCGTTCCGTCGGACGTTTCCGTCGGGTGAACCCCGCAATGGAAAGTCAAACTGAAACCACAGCTTCCGTTTCTGTCACCATTGATATCAATGGTGACGGAAAATTGCTAATGGGTTCCGTTCGTCACCCTTCCGGCAGGTTTCCGTTTTTCCGACTGAATCAATAGCGCAGTCGGCTCCGCTATTGATTTCGTCGCTAAAATGGAAACCTGCCGGAAGGGTGACGAACGGAAGCCATTAGCAATGTTTCCGTCACCATTGATATCAATGGTGACTGAAACGGCAGCTGTAGTTTGTTTGACTTTCCGTTGCGGGGTTCACCCGACGGAACCCCAGAACAGAAAGCGAACGGTGATTTGAAACGGCCCTAAGTCTTTATATCCTTTCCATGCTTGGGTGGGTTTCCTCTGGGTACTCTATTCTAGCTCAAAACGAGAGGGGAAGCAAGATTTTTTTTGCAATACGTTTTTGGGTAGAGAAGTTTTATGGCCGCCGTTGACAGGGAATCCAATGCAGCTATATCTGTCTACATCAGTCAAATGCATCACGAACGTCTCATTGTGCAGAGGGGTCTGTTATCTGGTGCTCCCACCGATGTCAAACGTTAGCTGGTACTGTACCCCTTTTTCACTGGAGTGACTGACTACACAGACGTGCACATAATGAAAGATGTCTGACACCCTACAAGCGAGAGTGTGGACTTTATGGGTCTCTTTGATATGTCCTTTTTATATCCGCTAAATCCTTAAATCTTGATGCAGGGAATCCTATAAACCCCTTGAATACGCACTTGTAGCAGCAGTATAGCGATCGCTTCCATATCCGTGTTACAGTGGAATCTTGTACAGTGATCTTATACTCTTAGGACAATTATTAACCTGACATTTTTGTTTTCTTGATTTCTATTGCAGTGTAGGGATGAGTAATGTTGCAGAGCCCCAGCGTAGAGTCCTACATAAATTCCCCTTCACTTTAGATGAGTAGAATACATTTGCCATGCAACATAAAATTTTATTTTTGTAGTCACATACAAATAAAATGGACACTGATGGAATAACGTCATGTTTTAGACCGCCTTTAGGCATCGGTCATGCTACTTGGTGCCAGCTTTGTCCTGACCGGATCCAATATGAAAAAAAACCCAGACTCTTTCTCCGAACTAGGTAATGTTCTCCTGGCATCTGCCAAGTCCAGACTCGTCCATCAGACTGCCAGATAGTGAAATGTGATTCATCACTCCAGAGAACACCTTTCCAATGCTTCAGAGTCCATTGGTGGCGTGCTTTACACCACTCCAGCTGGCGCTTGGCATTGTGCTTGGCGATGTAAGGCTTGCATGCGGATGCTCAACCCTGGAAGCCCATGCCATGAAGCTCCCGGGACACAGTTCTTGTGCTGATGTCCCTTCCAGAGGCAATCTGGATTTCTGTAGTGAGTGATGTAATGGAGGAAAGGAGGTTTTTATGCACTTCAACGCTCGTTCCCGCTCTAAGTTTGCATGGTCTATTGCTTCATGGCTGAGCTGTTACTTCTAGACTCTTCCACTTCACAAAAATAGCACTTAGGCCTCGTTCAGATTTAGTCAATATTTTGCATCCATATTTTGAAGCCGAAACCAGGAGTGGATGCAAAGAGGAAAATAAGACACGGTCTACAGTGCGACTTGTGGTTGTGCGACACGAAGATCACCAATGTTGCGTAGTTAGATGCACCTAATAGTTAGCTAGCATTAGGTGCGATGTAGTAGTGCGACATTGTGATCTTACGTTGCATGACTACAAGTTGCCCTTTAGTCCTAGCCTTAATCTTTCCTTAAATTCGGTTTAGGATCCAGTCCTGGTTTTGACATCCAAATACTGACGATCTGCAATGTCTGAATGAGGTCTTAAAGAGGCTCTGTCACCACATAAGTGGCCTATATTGTACGTGATAGATTACAGCAGTTTTTTATTTATAAAAACGATCATTTTTTACAGAGTTATGACCTATTTTAGCTTTATGCTAATGAGTTTCTTAATGAACAACTGGGCGTGTTACTTTTTGGCCAAGTGGGCGTTGTACAGAGGAGTGTATGATGCTGACCAATCAGCGTCATACACTTCTCTCCATTCATTTACACAGCACTAGCGATATCGCTATGTGCAGCCACATAGAAACACTATAACATTACTGCAGTGTCCTGACAATGAATATACATTACCTCCAGCCAGGACGTCATGTGTATTCAGAATCTTGACCACTTCTGTAGTGTCTGTGTGAGACTACAGCACAGCGAGATCCGTCTGTAAATGACCGTTTACAGTGTAATCTCGCGAGACTACGCCTGCTATGCTGTAACTTCCAGAAAAGTGGTCAGGATTCTGAATACACATAACGTCCTGGCTGGAGGTAATGTATATTCACGGTCCGGACACTGCAGTAGTGTTAGTGTTTGTGTATGTGGCTGCACATAGCGGTATATCTCTATGTGCTGTGTAAATGAATGGGGAGAAGTGTATGACGCTGATTGGTCAGCGTCATACACTCCTCTGTACAACGCCCACTTGGTCTAAAGTAAAAACACGTCCACTTGGCCATATAGTAAAAACGCGCCGAGTTGTTCATTAAACTCATTAGTATAAAGCTAATATAGGTCATAACTACGTGAAAAATTATCGTTTTTCTAAATAAAAAACACTGCTGTAATCTACATTACAGCGCCAATCACATCATGTACAAGATAGGCCCCTTATAATGTGGTGACAGCCTCTTTAAGTTGACCAAGGCAGATCTAGCAGATCAGAAATTTCACAAACTAAGGCCTCATGCACACGACCGTAGCCGTGTGCACGGCCGTGATTTTCGGGTCGGCCGGCTGCGGACTGTCAGCGGACTGTCAGCCGCAAGCCGCCCGCACATGCACATGGCCGCGGCCATTGTTTTCAATGAGCCCGGACCGCAGAACCGGGCCGTAATAAGACATTCCCGTTCTTTCTGCGGTCAGGGCTCCCGGGCCGTGCACGGACCGCAAAAACGTGTGCACGGCCCCATAGAAAAGAATGGGGCCGCAATTCTCCCGTGGATTTTCGGGGGAATTGCGGCCGCAAAAACACGGTTGTGTGCATGAGGCCTAAGTTTTAGCAAAGATGTCATCCTGTGACGGTGCTGAGCTCTTTAGTACCACCCATACAACTACCAATGTTTGTCTATAGAGATCACATTACTGGGTGCTTGATTTTTATGCACCAGTTTGCGATGGGTGTGGCAGGAACACCTGAACAGAATAATTAGTAGGGGTGTCCACATACTTTTGGATAACTTTACACGTGACGAATGGTACCGTATTTTTGCTGTACGGACGCTGCCGTTCGGCACATGCAAAGTTACCCTTTGGCTGTATAGTGTAGTTGCACTAGTGATACGGGAATTAAGAAATAGAAGGGTTGACCTGCTCTCAAACGTCCGATCTTCCTCCCTATAAAACCATGTCTAGTGGTGGATACTGCAATCCCCTTTCCCCTTACTACTATCAGCTGAGCCTTTTGTTTTTATCTGTCTTTCTGGCAGAACTGTTTAGTGTTCAAAACAGGACAACCTTTTAACCCCTGCAGCTATTTTTCATTTTCGTGTTTTGCCTCCCAAAGGCATTAACACTTTTTTTTGTTTTTTTTTTTCAATCGATACAGCCATGTGATGTATTTTTTTTTGTTTGGTCTTTTGCAGGATGAGTTGTTTTAAATAGCACCATTTAATGTACTGGGAAACTTTTAAGAAGTATTTTGTGGGATGGAATGGAAAAAAACAGCAGTTCCTCCATTGATTTTTGTGTTTCGTTGTTCTAGCATTCACAGTTCGGTTAAGGCGAAATTTTAACTTTGTTCTACAGGTCAGTTTAATTACAGCGTCCCCAAATTTCTATATATTTTTATGTTTTACAAGTTTTACAAAATAAAAAAAAATTTAAAGACTGTTTAGTGTCGCCATGTTCTGACACCATAACTCTAATCTTTATTATGCGAGGGCTTGATTTCTCTGATGCAAAATGTATTTTTTCTTTATCACCATTTTGGTACATGCGATGTTTTGGTAACTTTTTATTTTTTTATTTTGTTTTTTTGTGAAGGAAGGTGACCAAAAATCAGCAATTATCATTTATTTTTTTTTACATGGCTACAGCTTATTTGGGGCTAAACAAAAAAAAAAATAGTGCCCTGGAATAACAAGCATGGTCGGCCGCTCATTTCCTCGTGTAGAGAGGGGGGATGTGATGCTGACAATTATGCAAACTGTGTACAGTCCAATGGTTAGTCTATTGTCTATATAAATGGAGTTAAAGAAGTTGTCCAGTCAATAAATTGGACTTTAGCAATTTGCAGTGTTTTCTGTGGTTTTTATTTTGCACTTTTTTGGGGGAGCTTTTATGTTCCAGCGAGATGTTCGTTTTAAAGTCTATAGCGAATGAATGAAAATATCTACAAACATAGGGGCAGATTTACTAAGGCTGACTTTTCATAAGCAAGTCTAAGGCCCCATGCACACGAACGTGCTTTTGTGGCCACAATTCCCTCGAAAATCCACGGGAGAATTTCGGCCCCATTCATTTCTATGGGGCCATGCACACGACCGTAGTTTTTACGGCCCATGCATGGCCCAGCAGCCCGCACCGCAGAAAGAAAGAACGGACATGCCTTATTACGGCCGTGTTCTGCGGTCCGGGCTCATTGAAAATAATGGCCGCGGCCATGTGCATGGCCCGCGATTTGCGGGCTGCTCGCGGCTGACAGTCCGCAGCTGGCCGACCCGAAAATCACGGCTGTGCACATGGCTACGGTCGTGTGCATGAGGTCTAAGGCTATGTTCACACGGGGTATATTGCCGAGATTTTTGACGCGGAAACCGCGTTGCAAAACTCGGCAAAAACGGCCCGAGAACGCCTCCCATTTATTTCAATGGGAGGCGTCGGCGTCTTTTTCCCGCGAGCAGTAAAACTGCCTCGCGGGAAAAAGAAGCGACATGCCCTATCTTCGGGCGCTTCCGCCTCTGACCTCCCATTGACTTCAATGGGAGGCAGGAGAAAGCGTATCTCTCGCTGTTTTATGCCCGCGGCGCTCAATGGCCGCGGGCGAAAAACAGCGCGATAATTGCCGCGAAAATCGGCGTGCAGGGAGAGGAATATCTGCCTCAAAGTTCCAAACGGAATTTTGAGGCAGATATTCCTCCCCCAAAATACTCCGTGTGAACATAGCCTAAGGCTGGGTTCACACTGAGTTTATTGCAGGAGGAAAATCTGCCTCAAAATTCTGTTTGGAATTTTGAGGCAGATTTTCATCTGCCTGCACGCCGATTTTTGCAGAGTTTTCTCTGCTTCCCATTGTTGTCAACGGGAGGTCAGAGGCGTAAACGCCCGAAGATAGGGCATGTCTCTTTTTTCCCGCGTGCCGGTTTTTCCACTCGCAGGAAAAAAACTTCTCCGCCTTCCATTGAAATCAATTGGAGGCATTTACGGCTGTTTTTTGGAGCGTTTTGCGGCATCAAAAAAAACTTGTCAAAAAACTCTGTGTGAACTAACCCTAAGCGATCTGCTCTGCTGGAGTAAGTTGCAACAGATTTATTAAGGCCCTGTTCACACTGAGTTTTTTTTGCAGGCCGAAAAGTCTGCCTAAAAATTCCTTCAGGAATTTTGAGGCAGATTTTGACCTGCCTGCAAATTCATGCCGCGATTTTCGCTGCGTTTTTCACCCGAGACCATTGAGCGCTGCGTACAAAGAACGCAGCGAAAAACGTTTTCTCTGCCTCCCATTGATATCAATGGGAGGTCAGAGGCAGAGCCGTGGCAAGAAAGAGCATGCCGCTTTTTTATTTTTTTTTACCGCGCGTGGCTAAAACCTGCCAGGCCAAAAAAATAAAAAATCCCCTGCCTCCCATTGAAATCAATGGTAGACTGCTTTTGACGGTTTTTGCCGCTGATTCAGATGTGGTCTCCACGTCAAAATCAGCGTAAAAAAACTCTGAACTGGGCCTAAGGCCTCATTCACACGACAGGGTTTCCCGGCCGGGTGCCGGCCGTTCATAAATCGGCCGGCACCCGGCTGCATTAGGAATAATAGACCCCTAATGGGCCTATTCATACGACCGATTTTTTTGACGGCCGGGAAAACCGGCCGTCAAAAAATAGGACATGCTCTATTTTCGGCCGGGTACTCGGCCGCCCGGCTCCCATAGAAGTCTATGGGGCCGGGTAATACCCGGCCATCACCAGAATGTGTCCCGAGTGATGGCCAGGTTTTCCGTGGCTTGCGCTCTATCTCCTCCTCCTCACAGCGCAGAGTGCATGTGAGGAGGAGGAGTTGATGCCATTCGGACGAATGGCTACGCTGTACACTGTGTGGCAGGGCCGGGGTGTACAGCAGGTGGAAGGGAGCGCTTCGCTGGCTCCCTTCCCCTGCTAGTTTTAAAAGCGCCCTGGCCCGGCGACACCTTCCATGGCGCCGCTAGCAGCTGCTGCTGCTGCTGCGGCTGCTACTACTGTAGCGACGCCACTATAGCAGAGCAGGGAGGTATCTCCCCGCTCTGCTGTGTGCTAGCCCCACTTTAGCGCTTTGAAGGAGCGGAATCCCCGTGTTTTCGGGGATTCCGCTCCTGGACAGAGCGCTTGATGTCTCTGTCCATATCTGGGCAGTGACATCAGGGGAAACTCCTGAAGCGGAATCCCCAAACACATGGGGATTCCCCTTCAGGAGTTGCCGCTGATGTCACTGTCCAGATCTGCCCGGCCCGGAACGGATGCAAAACTTTATGCAAACCGGCCGGGCAAAATGGCCGATTTTACCGGCCGATACTCGGGCTCGGGCGGGACCCGGTCGTGTGAATCCCGCCTAAGAGGTCATAAATCTGTCACATTTTCCCGCTGGCCGTGTATACACACTCCTCTTCTCCCCTCAGTCTCCCTTCGCGTGTGACTGACTTAATTGTCCGAGCCTTTACCTTGCTACATACACAGAATTAAATCTGGCTGGCGTAAAGTATAATAAATTTGGTGGGCCGGTGTGCCCAAAACCCCCCTTTTGCGTCGCCATGACCCCTATTTGTGAAAGTGAAAAGGGGCCCTCTTGCCACTATTCTACACAAGAAAACTGGTGTAGAAAGGTTAATAAATTTGGGCCGTAGCCTTTTGTATCCTATATTACAAGGAGATACCGACTATGAACACCCTTCTCAAGGATCGCAAAATACCACAGACCAAACACACAAACAATATACCTGTTGCGATTAAGCTGAAATAACTATGCCCAGAAAGATACGTATGGCAATAGGTAACGGGTGTATTTACATGGGTAGATTTTGTCGTGTTTTATTTATTTATTTTATTTGCTGCGATTTTTGTAATTGCTGCAAAACACGCAATTTTTATTTTTCTATATTGTGCAGTTTTGCCATGATTAAGAAAATTGCCATAAAAAAACTTATCAAAAGCCACACAAAAGGCCACTAAAATGCATATAAAAACGCTACAAAAAAAGAATCTTAGGGTGAATTCACTTGTGGCATCTTTGTTTTCAGATTTAAAACAACTTACAGAACAATACATTGGAATGAGGTTTTTAAAAAATCTCATCCGCAGGTATCATGAAAAATCAGCAGAATGCCCTAAATTCTGCACATTTTTTCCGATGTCCGCTCTGTTGTGGAGAAGTTGTCAATTTTCAACGTCCATTTCACTCTTCGAAATCTTTACTAAAATCTGCATGGAACACATGCAAATCTACAGAGGGCAAAAATCAGTCACATGTGAATGCCAACTTTAGAGTCCCGTCCCGTCACCCCCCTCCGAAACGGCGCTACTCCTAGGCTGCGTCCAATATTGCAAATCCAGTAAATTTACCTAAACAAAGATGACTGCAATACCAGACACAACCCATGGACAGAAGTTGCATTAATAGGGGGAACATTTTTTTTAATTTTTTTTATTTTTATAAATCTCTTTATTTTTTGGGGGATTAATTTTATATTTAAATTTTTTTTTATGCAATAGTTTGCAAAGCTTAGAATGGAATTTTCTTAACTTTTTTCCATATATGCCCAGACTCTTGCACACTTACAAAATCATAACCCCTCCACTAAATTGTTCCTCTGGCTTTCTAGAGTCTGCTCACCCCAGTGTCAACATACTGTCAAAAGGACATGAGAAACTTCTACCCTTTTAATCCCCAAAGCAGGATGACTGCGGTCACGTCAGCGGAGCCCACACCACAAATGGAACATTGACGATTCCCATCATCAGATCTTGATTTAGGAAAAGCTTCTAATGTAATATTCAGATGTAGATCTGACATGGTGATGTCTTCTGGGGAATGTCATTGGTCTTCCTAACGGCAGTATCTGCCTTACATCTGGCCACCTTGTAGTCTGCTGCCTTTGTGAACAAAAATATTGTCCATTTTTTCGAAATCGGGATTTAATATTTTTTTTTTTTCCTTCGAAAGTCTGTTTTTGTTATATTGGCCGTATGGTTCCCAGAAAGTCTCGGGTTTGCTTTGCTTCAGGGTTTATTTATATATATATATATATATATATATATATATATATATATATATATATTATATTTTATTTTATTTTATTTTTTTTCCCCTACATTCCTATGGTCTGATCCGATCCCATTTTTGCAACGAAGGCCATGTTCACACGGCATATTTTGAAAGTAATTTGCACACCTACAAACAGCTTCCCATAGATTTGAATGGGAAATACGCTGTGTACTTCTGACGATGCTGAAGTAGAAAACGCCTTAGTAGAAATATGCTTCGTAAAAAGGAAGGGACATGTTACTTCTTGAATTGTTTTACAAGCTGATTTCTCACATTGACAATTCTATCAAACTCTTTGAAAATCGGCTTAAACGCCAGGATTCAGAGGCTGATCTCTCTTGCACTCAACCTTGTGTTTTCCAGCCTGAACATATGCTAAATAGTGTCCTTTTGGTATACGTCATGCCGCGGCATCCTTTTATTTTTTTTCTGTATAGAATACTTGGGGCAGTGTGCAAGCGATCAAGAGCAACACACTAAAACCGGTTTTACTACTTTGGTTTTGCAATGTGGTTTTTGGGCACGTGGCTTATACCGGTGAAGCACATGGTTTCAATGTACTTCACCAATGCAAGCCTCGCAGCCCAAATTGCGGAAACTTCCAATAACCCTGTGTGTGGCATTGCCGTACAAGTCTCGGCCGCGTGGCGCACCACCGCAGGACGGCTGATAAGTGTGGGCACCCTAAATCAACTCTGTTTTCTAAATGTTGCAGTTGATAAAGATTTAAAAAGTCCTTTTTATAGAGGATTTGAGCAGGATGCCACTGTTCACAACAGGAAGAAGACATTAAAGTCTCAGGATGGAATGTTTGAAATGATTCCAGCAGCCAAATGTTAAACAGCTGAAAAGCATCCGGCTTCAAAAACACGAAGGCAGGATCTCTAGTGTGTGATTACCGACATGAAGAACTCTACTGAGAATCTGGTCTGCACTAACCGGGAGCGGCTCAGTAGGGGTCAATCATATTGTCTGCGCCCGGGACTTTGAGGTAGATACTAATAACCAGGGGTGCTTCTACTGAGTATTTTTGTTTTTTTGTTCTTCCTCTTCTTCTTTTTTTTTTTTTTTTTTTTTTTTTTTTTTTTTTTTTTTGCTGACTGAGGCAAAAACTGAAGTAACGCCCATGAACCCATGAAGTACTGTATAAATGCGGACTCTTTGCAGTCAGGGAAGGGTAGCAAAGTTTTCGCCTCGCCTATTGGATGGTGCACACTTTCTAACACATTGGGGCACATTTATCTGGTCTAGTTGTATCCAGTCTAAATTTAGGAAAACTGCGCAGAATTCATCTCAAATTTGGTGCTTCTTGCTAGACACTTTTTTTCATTTTTTTTACACCACTTCATGGCTGGTGTACTTTACATCAATGTTTTGTACACACCGTTAAGTCTGGTGCTTTATACGAATTCCCTTTCCCACAATTCTTTTTTCTTTTCTAGACTATTGCACCAGGTGTTTAAAGTTTCTAAAACACGTAACAAAGTTGGCATATGCCATGTACTTTACAATTTGTGTCAAAATTCTGGCGCGTTTTACTTGATAAGTCTGCCCCATTGTGTACAGGGACCATTGTATCCGTTTTGTCTGGAGTGTTTCTTTAAGATCTCCGTACTCTTTTTAAAGTCGCTGACTGTTACCCTGGGAGAATAAGCTGCTGCCAGACACCGCTTCGCGTTGAAATAGACATTCTTGATGCCTGTGCCTGCATGCTTATGGTAGATCGGGGGAGATGGCCAAGTGTTTGTCAGATTTCTACTCTACAGCCGGCTATACGCACTAGTTAAGGCTGGGTTCACACGCACTATTTACGGACGTAATTCAGGCGTTTTACGCCTGGAATTACGGCCGAAAATAGTGCTTGAAAGTGTCGGCAAACATCTGCCCATTAATTTGAATGTGTTTTACGATGTACTGTGCCGACGCTGTCAAAAGACGGCGCGTAAAAAAGACGCCCGTGTCAAAGAAGTGCCTGTCGCTTCTTGGGATGTAATTGGAGCCGTTTCCATTGACTCCATAGAAAAACAGCTCCAATTACGTCCATAATGGACGCTGCGAAAAACGCCTACACATGCCATTACGTCTGAAATTAAGGAGCTGTTTTCTCCTGAAAACAGCTCCGTAATTTCAGCCGTAACGGACGTGCACATGTGAACATACCCTAACTGTCGGACAGCGTCCTTCACCTTTTAGTTTTCCCCGTATGCAGCAGGATCGGTTAGTGCGTAGCTACAATGGGGAATGGTTTAGCTTTGCCTGATTATTGCAGGACACTTGGTGCAGCCTAAGACAAAGCTGAACAACCCCTTCACTTTTTCCTAAACCGATTATTCATATACTGTATCCTCCAGAGTAGGTAGAAGGAGAGGGAGGCAAAATAAATGGCTCCCAGAAAATATATAGGGAAGGTCTTTTGGTCTGACCGTTTCTGCACAGGTAATCTTAGTTTCTATGGCCCATAGGGATTGTTGCATCAAGTTGCAAGGTCTGAGATTTGCAGCAAATCAGTGATTCACATCTTTGGGAATCGGTGAAGAGAAGTTATTTGGGCGGGCATTAATAGTGATTTGTCCTACATACCAATTTAATTTTTTTTTGCACTCCTATAGCCTGCGTTATTTGTAATGTTTAAAATGGTATATTTTTTATATTAAACTGTGTATATGCCTTTGCGTTTCTAGGCCTTTATGTATTAAAGCTTTGTTTTTTAGAACACGTTCTGTTTTAGGTGCATGAATGTATGCGTTTGTGTTCTGATCGATGAAAATGAACTTTGTCACTATGTAATGTCTGATATTGTTTGTTTCATGACCCCTCTAAATTGTAAAGTGCTGCGTAATATGTTGGCGCTATATAAATAAAGATTATTGATCGATGGAGCTTCGCTAGAAGTCATGATGGAGCATATTCTCAAGGGGTCACCCTGTTTTGTGACAAAGGGAAAAGTTAGGCCGGATTCACACGAGCACTGCGCATCTCGGAGGTGAAAAACTGCAGTTTTTCACATCTGAGGTGCATCCATGCTCTGCGCTGCGGGACACGATGTCTCGCATCCCTCATAGATTAGAGTCTATGGAGGGAAGCGTGAAAAAATAGGACATGTCCTATTTTCTCACGGACCCTTCACGCGGTCCGTTAAAACAACGGCTGTGTGAATGGCCACATTGTCCCACGGACCTTTGTAATTCAGTCGTTGTTTCATCGGCCGTCACACGGACATTTAACACGTTTGTAAGGCCTCAAGAGCGTAAATCCGCTTTCTTAGGTCTGAATATCAACCATGTGTAACTTATTGGCCTTGGATACGTTATGTGGTGGAATACAATACATCCGGGAACATCTTTTTGCAGAAGCTGAAAACTAGAAAATGGTCTTGTGAAAGCTGCATTTGGTTTTAAACTTTAAGATTAGTGAATTTAAAGGCTATGTACACCTTTGAACTGAATTGGTTGTTTTTTTTCTTATTTGTGCCTCCTAAATGCAAAATTAAGCAACTTTTCCATTAAAAATGTACTACCATTTGAGACTGAGTCTAACTCCTGTAGACAGCTGGTACTACCAGCCTGTGTGATCTTCCCTCCTTGAACACATGGAATCTTTCCCACTCTCCACACACTGATCTTCCCTTCTCCTGCTTTCTCTAACTCTGGGAGCAGAGAGGGGAAGAGCTGTTGAGTCAGGAGCAGTGGACTGATGGATTTGAGAGGGATTTGAGTTAGAATTTGCAGGAGACAAGCTGTCTGCAGGAGTTACACAAACTCTACAACCGCAAAATGTTGGGACGTTTTTAATGAAGACTATTTAGTAAGTTGCTTAATTTTGCATTTACTGCAAACTAACAATAAAAAAAAGTCAGTTCAAAAGTTGGTGTAGGTAGCCTTTACATTTATCTACTTAAAGGGAATGTGTTGCCAGCAAAACATGTTTTTTTTTTTTTAGTTAAACAATTAGTGTGTAGGTGATTAAACATTGTTCTAATTTTTTTTATTTTTTTCACGAGTCAGGAAATATTATAAATTGGATTCAATTTATAATATTTCCCAGCACTGGTCACTAGATGGAGCAATTCCCAAAATTGCAGCATTGCATGTGGTAAAGCAACCACATTGCTTTATGCTGCAAAATTGGGAAAAAATCCGTCGCTCTAGTGAGCTCTCAGAATCCCCCCCCTCCTTTATCCTGGCTAGTGCCGGGAGAAACGAGGGGTTTGAACGGTCTAACCTCCTACACTGTGTGTCGCCATTTTTTGAGCCGACACACCGTGTAGAAGGTTTACATACACTAGTAAAACACACTGAAACACGAACATACATAGAAATCACTTACCTGCTCCAGTCGCCACTCCCTCCCTCCGGTCCGTCCGCTCCGTCTGCTGCCGCTGCTCCATGTGCACAAGTCCGGAAGCCGCGACCGGAAGTAGTAATCTTACTGCCCGGCCGGGACTTCCGGTCCACAGGAAAATGGCGCCGAACGGCGCGCATTTCAAATCGGACTGTGTGGGAGCGGCGCATGCGCCGTTCCCACACACACGGCGTACACCATAGTGGATGGAACGGGCCCCGTTCGCAGTCCCTATGGGACTGGAGCTGCCGTATTCCATGTCTGTATGTGTCGTTAATCGACACATACAGAAATGGAAAAAAAAATGGCAGCCCCCATAGGGAAGAAAAAGTGTAAAAATAGAAAAAAGTAACACACAAACACACAAATATAAACGTTTTTAATAAAACCCTAACATAAAACTGATATATAAAAAAAATAAATGTTGGTGACACTGTTCCTTTAAGTAACAAATAAATGGTTCTATTCCGCTGGTCATGGGAACTGACCATGGGATAAAGTCAATCACCTATTACAGTTAAGGTATATTCAAAAGTCGCAGTTGAAGCCGCTTTCAAAACCCGCATGTGTTCTTACTGTGATTTGGTTTGTTTTTCTATGCACCTAACCAAAGCGTGGTATAAAAGCATGCAGTATTTTGATGCTTTTAGTTATGCAGTTTTAACCGCTCCTCAAAGGCCACGTATGAATATACCCTTATACTTAGTCATGGGTATTTTCTGTGAAAGTGGCTGCCTCCCCAGGAGAGTGCAGTCTTTTTTAAAGACAAATTGGCCCCTCCCAGGTTAGCAGCGTTCCTTAAGAGGACAAAACCATTAATATCTGTCCCCGCGACCAGTGTCCTGGTGATAGTAATTTTATACTTCAGTTTGTGTTGACTTTATTATAACAGTAAGAGAATTTTTTTTAACTTCAAAATCCGTAACTGAAACATCCTTACATCACGCATTTTAGAAACCTTTTTTGTGGATCTCTATAAATAACTTTCTGAGATGGACGTAACTGCAAGTACAAATGAGATTTGAGACTATTTTTTTGGGGAAGTGAAAATATTCTGACTTTGTGCTTCTTATTTTATAGGTATTGGGAGAGTAAAGCGAAAAACCAACATGCCCGATTCTTCTTCCACCGCAGATGAAAGCCTCTCAGACACTGAACGCTTATATGACCTCAACATGCCGGCTTACGTGAAGTTCACATACACAGCAGAGAGGGATGATGAATTGTCCTTAGTGAAAGGCACTAAGGTGATTGTAATGGAGAAGTGCAGTGATGGTTGGTGGCGTGGAAGTTACAATGGACGTGTAGGTTGGTTTCCCTCAAACTACGTAACTGAAGAAAGCGATAGCCCTTCTGGCGACCAAGTGGGCACATTGTCTGAAAAACTAGCAGCAGTTGTTAACAATCTTAATAATGGTCGCTCACTACATGTGGTCCAGGCCCTATATCCGTTTAGCTCGTCCAATGAGGAAGAGCTCAATTTTGAGAAGGGTGAAATGATGGACGTTATTGAGAAGCCAGAAAATGACCCAGAGTGGTGGAAATGCCGGAAGAGCAATGGTCTTGTAGGGTTGGTGCCAAAAAACTATGTTACTATTATGCAGAACTTTCAGACTAGTTCGGGTTATGAGCCTTTACCACCACGATGTGATTACATCGGGCCTTCTGTGACTGGACGTTTTGCTGGCAACCAGTGGTATTATGGAAAAGTAACAAGACACCAAGCAGAAATGGCACTCAACGAGCGAGGGAATGAGGGAGACTTTCTAATTCGAGACAGTGAGTCTTCGGTAAGTGTTTGGAGTCCGACTAGAAAAGCACTAAAGGCATGTAGGCTGTGACTGATACGAGGACCGTCTTGGTTACATGGACTTCAATGCAAAATCTCTGGCTTCGCTACCATGAACAGAGAATTTCTTGCATTGAAGTCTATGTAACCAGCTGAACCTCACAGCTACATTTATAGGATGCAACTGTGTGTTCAACCATTCTCTCCGCCTTGATAGTCGGTCAAAGCAGCGAAATTTGAAGAGATTTACCAGGCGGTAGCGCCAAAAAAAAAACAAAACCTTTTTTACAGGTCCACTGTAAGCTACTGGTGTTACTTACTAAGGGGTCTTCCTATGCTACAAGCTTTTCACTTAATGCTGGTTGTAGGTGAGCCGCTGGCATACAAGGCTTTCCCTCATGAGGTTGTACTATTTCTAAGCTGCTCCCTGTGTTTTTCAGTTTTTATATTTCATGGTTTATTTGAGCAGACAGAATGCTTCAACATCATTGCCATAGGCCACAATGTAGAGAAACAAACCTTTCTTACAAAGAAAGGGTTCCGTGGCAAAGAAAAAGCTAGAAGGAATAGTAAAAAGCAAAAAATTCACATAACAAAAGTAATCAAAAATAATTTACATTTTTGCCAAAACCCCCAGAATAGATTTTTCTACATTGATTCTCTTTACAGTTCACCAGGCACTCAAATGCAAGGGTCGCTGTTTAGACTTTTTAGGCTCTGTTCACACTCTGTTGTCAGTCTCGTCAGATTTAATGGCAAGAATAGTGCGGCATGCTGCACTATTCTTGCTGTCTAAATGATGAAAGCCCTGACGGGCCCCATTATAATTCAATGGTGACCATTGGGTGTCCTTGTATAACCGATCCGGCACAGTGTTGTGGCTTCAGTTATGAATGGGAGCCACGGCACATATGTAAACAGACCCTTGTATGTTAGTAATTGATTTCCCACCCAATATATTGATAAATATCAGCAGTGAATTATGACCTATGACATATGTATTCTTTATCCAGCGATCTTGTTTTACCAAACATAAGTGTTAAAGGTAAAAAGCTCTTCATGCTACTCTGTTTAAACGCTTGGATATTCGATTTTCGGCTCGTGCGTACGGCCCTGTTATGAATCTGTGTTGTATGGATCCAGGACATTACTCATATAAGCTCTAATGGGCACATACTGTACCTCTGTGTGCCTCCAAGACAGATGTTTTTTTAATCACAGATTCATACAGGGTCTATAAAAAAAAGACACTTGCGTGTTCTAATGCAGACGTACACTCCCATGTCACAATAGTCTTAAGGTGTCCATACACATAAGATGACAGTCGGCCAAACCCGCCGATTTTGTCCGGACCAGCATTTTAATCTGTATGGGGGTGTTATAATTCTCCCCTGACAGGAGCTGTCAGGGGGAAAGAAGGGTCGGGATTGCTTGATGTTGTTATTATATCTGATCCTTTTTCCCTACAGACTTTTATGGCTTGTTCCCCTCTCGCCATTAAAAAACCACATTGAGTGTGCACGGTGGAGTTGGCAGGAATAGCGGTCACCCAAATGAGTGTCTGGCTGACAGCTATCGAAAGTTTATGGCCACCTTTGCAGTAGAGGCGTACTGCCCACTGATTATTTTCATCATAACAGATTTGCAGTTGCGGGAACGGTTGTGCAACTGTACGCTTGGATGCCCGAATTGGTCATGTGATCACCTGTCATCCTTTACTCTCAGAGCTGATCTGTCCTTGCTCACGCTGATCATCTCTGATTGTGATAAATGTTGCAATACAAGATTTTCGCCCTGTAACTTAGACTGCTATGACTCCTGTCGCAATATGGGAAGATTGTAGTGTAAAAAATATATATACGGTGCTCAATTATAATGTACCCTAAAGGACTTTTATGATCTTTGAGAGGTTTTACAAAAAAAAATTAAGTTCAGGTAAAAATATAAATAAAACCACATTAACGGAATAGAAATTGTAAAATCACAACCAACCCTAGCCCTAAACCCAATCAAAAACCACTGTAAATATCAAATATTGTAAACCAAATATGAAAATAAATAGATTTTTTTTTTCTGCTCCAAATGGGTCAGTAAACGTTACAATATAAAAAATGAGGAAATGTGTATTCTTTTTACTATTTTTGCACTCTAAAACCCTAATCGCACTGTAAATGAAAACACTATATAAAAATGATACGAAAGTAAATCCCTTTTTGTCTTGGTCTGCTTTCATTGCTTAGGAGACGACGCAAAAATCACTAATAACCAAACAAAAAAATTTGAACTGTTAAACCTGCGCTTACCAAAAAATGATAAACGGGGTTCGGTCATTGAAGGGTTAGAAATATTAAAAATCCTTTCAGCACACTTGAGCCCAGAGAGGCTATACTATAACTTATATAAATATATGAATGGCGCATACAAAAAAATATGGTGAAATCCTGTTCCATGTAAAACCCCCTCAAAAAACAAGGGGGCACTCCCTCCGTCTGGAGAAAAAAAGGTTCAAGCTGCAGAGGCGACAAGTCTACTTTACTGTGAGAACTGTGAATCTATGGAATAGCCTACCGCAGGAGCTGGTCACAGCAGGGACAGTAGATGGCTTTAAAAAAGGCTTAGATCATTTCCTAGAACAAAAAAATATTAGCTCCTATGTGTAGACATTTTTTCCTTCCCCTTTCCCATCCCTTGGTTGAACTTGATGGACATGTGTCTTTTTTCAACCGTACAAACTATGTAACTATGTAAATATGGGCCTAATGCATCCTGGCGCTCCTCACTTTTTTTTCACAGCATTTTGGCAATAAATTCTGGACCATTAGCCACTCGCCAGTTAAGGCCCTCCTCACGTCACATTTATGAAATATGTTTATTGCGTATGCCGGGAGCCTTGTCCACGTGGGCTCTATTAGCCTGACAGGACAGTTGGACTGGTATACCTTTTTTTTTTGGAATGCTGAAATAGCATAGTAGATTATGCTACTCCATCCTGAGCGATCCTGCGGAAAAAAAAAAATACCGTGCGGTATACGTTTTTGTATTTTTTTTTTTAACAGGGAGCCTATGGGTAATACAGTGAAGGAAATAAGTATTTGATCCCTTGCTGATTTTGTACGTTTGCCCACTGTCAAAGACATGAGCAGTCTAGAATTTTTAGGCTAGGTTAATTTTACCAGTGAGAGATAGATTATATTTAAAAAAAAACAGAATCACATAGTCAAAATGATATATATTTATTTGCATTGTGCACAGAGAAATAAGTATTTCATCCCCTACCAACCATTAAGAGTTCAGCCTCCTCCAGACCAGTTACACGCTCCAAATCAACTTGGTGCCTGCATTAAAGACAGCTGTCTTACATGGTCACCTGTATAAAAGACTCCAGTCCACAGACTCAATTAATCAGTCTGACTCTAACCTCTACAACATGGGCAAGACCAAAGAGCTTTCTAAGGATGTCAGGGACAAGATCATAGACCTGCACAAGGCTGGAATGGGCTACAAAACCATAAGTAAGACGCTGGGTGAGAAGGAGACAACTGTTGGTGCAATAGTAAGACAATGGAAGACATACAAAATGACTGTCAATCGACATCGATCTGGGGCTCCATGCAAAATCTCACCTCGTGGGGTATTCTTGATCCTGAGGAAGGTGAGAGCTCAGCCGAAAACTACACACGGGACGGGACTTGTTAATGATCTCAAGGCAGCTGGGACCACAGTCACCAAGAAAACCATTGGCAACACATTACGCTGTAATGAATTAAAATCCTGCAGTGCCCGCAAGGTCCCCCTGCTCAAGAAGGCACATGTACAGGCCCGTCTGAAGTTTGCAAATGAACATCTGGATGATTCTGAGAGTGATTGGGAGAAGGTGCTGTGGTCAGATGAGACTAAAATTGAGCTCTTTGGCAATAACTCAACTCGCCGTGTTTGGAGGAAGAGAAATGCTGCCTATGACCCAAAGAACACCGTCCCCACTGTCAAGCATGGAGGTGGAAACATTATGTTTTGGGGGTGTTTCTCTGCTAAGGGCACAGGACTACTTCACCGCATCAATGGGAGAATGGATGGAGCCATGTACCGTCAAATCCTGAGTGACAACCTCCTTCCCTCCACCAGGACATAAAAAATGGCTCGTGGCTGGGTCTTCCAGCACAACAATGACCCGAAACATACAGCCAAGGCAACAAAGGAGTGGCTCAAAAAGAAGCTCATTAAGGTCATGGAGTGGCCTAGCCAGTCTCCAGACCTTAATCCCATCGAAAACTTATGGAGGGAGCTGAAGATCCGAGTTGCCAAGCGACAGCCTCGAAATCGTAATGATTTACACATGATCTGCAAAGAGGAGTGGGCCAAAATTCCATCTAACATGTGTGCAAACCTCATCAACTACAAAAAACGTCTGACTGCTATGCATGCCAACAAGGGTTTTGCCACCAAGTATTAAGCCTTGTTTGCCAAAGGGATCAAATACTTATTTCTCTGTGCACAATGCAAATAAATATATATAATTTTGACTGATTTTCAGTTTTTTTTTAAAATATATAATTTATCTCTCACTGGTAAAATTAAGCTAACCTAAAAATTCTAGACTGCTCATGTCTTTGACAGAGGGCAAACTTACAAAATCAGCAAGGGATCAAATACTTATTTCCTTCACTGTAGATGCAACTGCTAGGTATCTGTCACAGGTATGTTAAACCTTTAGGTTGGGAAGCTCCAAAGACATAACTGTCCATACTGTACCTACACATCCACTCTGCCCGGGGAAGCTCCTCATGTCACTGTTCATATATGGGTAGTGACGTTTGGAGCTTCCCCAGGGCCGAAGTCCTCAGGCAGAGCGATTCTTGGTACTTCCTCTGCCCAGGGAAGCTCCTGACGTCTCTGTCTGTATATATGGACTGCGACTTTAGGACCTTTACCAGAGTCTACGGGCGATGTGTCGCACTGTATGCCGTACCGCGAGCTACGTTGCATACCCAGACGGAAGGCCAAAATGTGATGTGAAGAGGGCCTTATCCAGCTTTGTGAATATTGTTAGATACTAGTCTCCTTCAGTGGGGTTTAATTGTCCTGTATGTGACCAAATCTTGCTTAATATAACTTGTAATACTATGGTCAGGACTACTTCTTTGTACCTCCGGTACTAGGCTCATGACTGTAGTTATGTTTAAAAATGATTTTGGTAGTTTTGTTAATTTTATTTATTTTTCACTTCTTAGCCGAATGATTTCTCTGTGTCATTGAAAGCTCAAGGCAAGAACAAGCATTTCAAAGTTCAGATGAAAGACAATGTATACTGCATTGGCCAACGCAAGTTTAACACCCTGGAGGAGTTGGTAGAACATTACAAAAAGGCCCCTATTTTTACCAGCGAGCAAGGAGAGAAACTCTATCTTATCAAGCCTTTGTCCTGAGACTGCTACGTGAAGAGTTGGAAATTGGACTCCAGCTTAGGTGAAGTCACTGAAAGACGGAACCCACAGAAACTGAGAACCCCGGAATAGAACCAAAGGCGTCTACTAGGCCCCCGATGAGAATGACATTCATTATGTTAAGAATTGGGTGATACGCTGTAATTTTTCTTCTGTTTAGTGTCTAAACTCCTTACCATGAGCATCCCCTACCTTTTTAAATTCTGCCTTACTATTGAAACGTACCAGAGATGTAGACTAACCTAACCTTCTCTGCACTTGGAGGTTCCAAGCAATGTGATTGTGGTTTGTCCCTACAAGGATCACACCTGATAAAAGTCCACATATCGCATCTACATGCTGCTTTTTGTTTTTCCTGAACTATGCTTTGGACCCGTTCCTCAGCGTGGCTCGAATGCTGTTTTCACTGTGGATATACTCTCGTCTTTTGTCCCACTCGCTTTGTATCTGACTGGCACCGCGGCTTAGCAGTGTGTCTTCATTTGTACTGCTCATCCAAGACATTTCATATTTATTTAAGAAGCTTAGGGTGCCTTTCGGGTCAGTTACTAGCTTATATATTTAATGTACCCACTTACTGTGCAACGTCATCATATCTTTCTGTTCTGGTCTCGGCAGGTTTTGTATAATTCACAATGCTGTCAATCATTCGCTTTTATGGCAAAATACATATAGTTTCTTGTTTTTTGTATTTTTGTTTTTTATGTTTTTGTTACCCATCTACATGGCTTTGGGCAGCCGGTCACACTTAAGCTATTCGTGAAATAGAAGTTCCTTTATGTCCTGGTTTTGGTAGAGCCAAAGCTTGTGCTTCTACTATACGCTCAAAAGGGCACCTGGTGAATACATGCCCGCTATACTTCACAAGCAGCACAAATGCCAGCTCCCAGTGCTCCAAAACCACCACGGATGGCATCGGGAACCTACGTAATAACCGGGGCCTTCATAGTGAATACCCCCATATGATATAGCCTTAAGTTCCCTCTTTGTGAGACAGGGGAGTGCTACGAATGTGATTATATTAGGAGGGGCTTGTAACCGTTTATTTTATTAAAGAAACAACTGAACAAACTAGATTATTGTGCCAAATTGCATATGTGTTAAATTGTTACTTATTCGTCTTAGTCGTGTAGCGGCCGGTGCTTCTTTTTTTTTTTTATGCATTTGTGTGTTTAATCTAATTTGCACCAAAGGCTTTAGTGAATTAAAATGTAATCTATTCCAGAACGTCTTTCCGGTAGCGGAAGATGCTAGTAGATCTAGGTACCACAAGTCAATGTAAAGATAAATAATACTGCTATAATACTAAATCCACATGACTATATACTGTGTGTATGACTATGTATACCGCTAATTCTTATTTATACACACTGTTGGTTTGTGTAGACAATTTAGTAAAGTGTTCTCATAAGTTACCCAGAAGATGATTGTGTTACTGACCTAGCTGTTATCACGGATATCATTAAAGTGGACCGGTAATAAGTATTACGGGACGCCGGGTGTACTGCACGTTCTTCTGTATTATGTCGTCACCTGGAACGCCAAAGATTTGTGATGTAAGCTGTGTTTAATGCCTAGGTTTAAAGTTACAGATTTAATGTGTGCGCTTCATGTATCAAAACAGTCTCCGAGAAAGTCGCTTACACTCAATAACCTAGGACAAAGGGAGTCTTCGCTGAGACACATGAAGCCCATTGCCTTTATATCAGATCAATGCCATTTTATGGACCGAACCAGTAGTCTCTGAGGCCGGTGTTATGTCTTTTGCTTAATTAAAAAATAGCCGATTGCATTTTGCCAGGCTACAGATATAGCTAAATTTTGTTTTACTGTCATCTTGACTTCCTCAAGATCACCACATGACCTATATTAAGTGTTTACTAAATGTTCTGCAAAAGCAAATACTTCCATTCTCTTTTCTTTCAGGAGGCAACAATTTTCCTTCTATATATTGCTCACTGTTGAGGGGGCAACTGTTAATGGAAAATGCTCAGAATCGATGTTTTCTCGATGTACCCTCAAGATGTTCATCAAGAAAAAAAATATGAAAAAGTTCCCTGCTTCTCCAGTCCAGCCTCCCTGGATGACGTAGCAGGCCATGTGACCGCTGCAGCCAATCACAGGCTGCAACGGTCACATGGCCTGCAACGTCATCCAGGGAGGCTGGAGTGAACATCAGAGGAGGGAGGGGCTAAGTATGTGAGAAAATTTACGCAGCGGAATTTATGCCCGAAAAAACGCAGCACAGTGTCCAGCTTGATGCAGTGTATCCGCCCTGAATACGCTGTGTGTTCCTAACCCAAAAGTGAGTTTAATGGTCGTCAGATATTCCCGATTGTCGGCCAACCTTTTCCCCTGCTTGCTTCAGAGTGAGCAATGTGCTGAAGAGAAACTGCCCCTGAAAAGTAAACTGGGCTTTATACGAGCCCGTTTTTGTTTTTTCCCCTCGTTATTTGGTATAATATACTATATGTAAAGCAAATAAAATATAGAAAAAGGCCCTGAGGGGGCAGGTCTGTGGTAATCTGACCGTTAATACATACCAATATGTTGACGTCTCATTTTGAAAACAGAAGCATCCTCTGAGGTAAAAAGACATTTAGGCCTCATGCACATAACCCGATTACAGATCCATGTAACACGGATCTGTGAAACGGCACCCATAGTATTATATTGGCCCATACTGCGCCTCCAGGTGCCTCTGCTGTGATAGTCACACATTTGTCTGTTTTTCCCATGGATTCTGAATGAATGTTAGAGAAAAGATTGTGGCGTGTTCTTTCGAATGCCGTATTATAGGTTTAGTCTCTCCTAGAAAGAATACTACTTGTACACCTCAAAAGCCCAGCAACCCTGAATATTGGTTTTATACAATAAAGAAAAAAAATATCTCTACGGTGTTTATGCTTTTTTTTATCTGTGCAATTATTTTTTACTGCTTTTGGATATTGATTTTTGTGCTAGGACTAGTTTCTAGTATTTCACCTTTATCAGAACCAACTGCACACAAAATGGAGGCCTTGTCCAAAGAAGTGTAAGTTGGTGGGAAAAAGGCAACCTCTTTGGTTGTTATGGGGAACACAACATCTGTTTCTTGCCCTAGTATTCCTAAATAAAATGGAAAAATGTTCATGGGTGACAGGCTGACATTTGATAGAACACGGGAGTCTTTTTTTTTTTTCCAATGTACTTTAATATGGCCAAATTTTCATTCTGTGTCTTGAGTGCCAAAAATATAAGAAACAAACTAGTGCAATAAATCACAATTAGGCCTCATGTGCACGGCCGTGATTTTCGCGTCGGCCGGCAGCGGAGTGTCACCCGCGAGCCGCCTGCAAATCGCGGGCCATGAACATGGCTGCGGCCATTATTTTCTACGAGCTTGACCCGAAGAACATGGCCGTAATAAGACAGGTCCGTTCCTTCTGCGGTGCGGGCTCCTGGGCCATGCACGGACCATAAAAACTACGGTTGTGTGCATGGCCCCATATAAATGAATGGGGCTGCAATTCTCCCATGGATTTTCGGGGGAATTGCGGCCGCAAAAGCACGTTCGTTTGCATGAGGCCTAAGACTGTAAACCCACTCGGGGGCTGTCTTTTGGGATAATAAATATAGTTTTACACAATAAGACATCCACCTCTAGAAGTAGATGAAATGTGACCATCACTTTTTTTTTCCTTTTAATATGTACCGTGTGTGTGTGTGTGTGTGTGTGTGTGTGTGTGTGTGTGTGTGTGTGTATATATATATATAAAGCTATTATATTTTTCAAGTTTCTGATACTTCACGTCTCTACTAATAGCTGCAGCTGCCATGATAACACAAGCGCCACCCAACCTTCCAAACACACATACTAAAAACGTAATTAATAAATAAAGACCAAGAGACAATGCAGATGGAATAAAATGACTGCGGTATTTATTAAGGGGTTACATAATAAATAAATATTAAACTTGTAATGAATACCAAATATTTAAATAAATATTAAAAACCAATAATTCATGACCTTGTCCACCCATAAACTGGGTGACTAACCCCCCACTAACAAGATACCGCGACCATAAAAGGGACGGGGGGGGGGGCCATGATGTTCCTCTTCTTCATCCAACTCGGACGGGCAGCAGACCACTCCAAAACCTGAGAATATATATATTCAAAATTCCTGCCTTTTTACCAAAGGGAACCAATGAAAACACCAGATTTTCCCGCCACATAGGAATTTTCCAGAACCTGTGCGTGCCAAGACCAAGTAGGTGGGGCACCACTGACCTGAACCTGACCTCATACAGGTAAGTACCAAATAAAAATAGGGGAAAAAGAGGGTTAAACGAAATGGCCTTTAATGACCCTAAAAGGAACTGAAGGAAAAAAGGGGGGGCGCCGTGTTACCATGAGGGGCCATGCTGTAAACAGGCTAATAGCACCTATTCTTTACATCAGATGCTCCGGTATCTTCCGCACTAGGTGCTGAATTGTTGTTCCCGAATAGTCGTTTCCATCTGTAATTAAGGCTAAAATTGCGGACCAATTAATTTCTACAGGCCTTGGACACCTTTCCTTATGTTTACGGATGCGTATCCGAGCTGTAGAAATGATCTCCAAAATATAGAACATGTCCTATTCTTTTCTGCAATTGCGGCACAGATTCACCCATAGAAGTCTACGGACGATTCTGCAATTGTGGACGCCTTTAATTTAAATTTAAAAACCCTTACGGTTGTGTGCATGAGGCCTAAGTGTTGGTCAATGCACGCATCCTTGTGGTTTCATGTCTATCGTCTTACAGATTTTGCATAGCATGATGTATTCAATATTGGTTCATAGATGCATGAAAGATCTAATGATCCGTAGTACAGGAGGATCTGATTGTTATTAGCTATATGGGAGAAAATATGGATAAGAACAGACAAAAATGAAAACCTTAGGGTATGTTCACACGGCAGCGTCTATTACGGCTGAAATCACGGAGCTGTTTTCAGGAGAAAACCTCCTGAATTTCAGACGTAATGGCATTTTGCTGGCGTTTTTCGCTGCGTCCATTACGGACGTAATTGGAGCTGTTTTTCTATGGAGTCAATGGAAAACGGCTCCAATTACGTCCCAAGAAGTGACAGGCACTTCTTTGACGCGGGCGTCTTTTGACAGCGGCGCGTAAAAAAATGACCGTCGGCACAGAACATTGTAAAGCCCATTCAAATTAATGGACAGATGTTTGCCGGCGCATCGGAGCCGTATTTTCGGACGTAATTCGAGGTTAAAACGCCCGAATTACGTCCGTAATTAGGGTGTGTGAACCCAGCCTGAGGGTATGTGCACACGTAGTGACCAAAAACAACTGAAAATACGGAGCTGTTTTCAAGGGAAAACAGCCCCTGATTTTCAGACGTTTTTTGAGCAATTCACAGTTTTCGCAGCGTTTTTTACGTCCGTTTTTGGAGCTGTTTTCATTGGAGTCTATCAGAAAACTGCTCCAAAAACGTCCAAAGAAGTGTCCTGCACTTCTTTTGACGAGGCTGTATTTTTACGCGTCGTCCTTTGACAGCTGTCAAACGACGACGCGTAAATTACAGGTCGTCTGCACTGTACATCGGCAAACCCATTCAAATGAATGGGCAGATGTTTGCCGACGTATTGTAGCCCTATTTTCAGACGTAAAACGAGGCATAATACGCCTCGTTTACGTCTGAAAATAGGTCGTGTGAACCCAGCCTAAGGGTGAAATGAACATTGACACAATGCTGACCTTAATAAAGAGCTACATGCAGACACAACCATTAGGCCCTGTTCACACTGAGGCTTTTTTGCGTTTGGACTTTTGAGGCAGATTTTGATCTGGCTGCACACCGTTTGCCGCGTTTTTTGGTCGCGCCCATTGAGTTCCACGGGCAAAAACACCGCGATATACGCTTTCTCTGCCTCCCATTGATGTCAACGGGAGGTCATAGGCGTAAATGCCCGAAGATAGGGCATGTCTCTTTTTACCACGAGCTTTAAAAAACCCGTCCGTCTCCCATTGAAATCAATGAGAGGCATTTTCGGCTGTTTTTTGGCGTGTTTTCCGATGCGGTTTCCGTGTCAAAAAACGTGTCAAAAAGTTCTGTGTGAACAGTGCCCTCTTTTGCCTCTGCATTTTAGTATTACATTGAGGGAATATATATGGAAAGATAAGCAGAATTTGTGTATAGTTTTTTGACCGTTCTTAATGATGTATACAGTAGTTGTATGTGTAATGTAGGGACTTCATTGAACCTTGAATTGACTAGTTTTGTGTGTTACTTTTTTTAATATATAAATATACACACAAAGGATCTATGTTCGGCTGGAGACTATTTACCCTCATATAGGGCCATACTTGGTAAAAATGTAGAATCCCATTATTGTTCTCCACACACACCACCCCACATTTCCTTTGAGATGTAACCACCAAGTCATATGAGGCCTCCATTGCGCACCCATATGGTGTGTCTAGCCAAATGTTAGTTCAGAGGCTGTGGTTTGAGAGGGCAGGGAATCTAAAAACAGATGAGGTATTCCTGCTATGATACGGACCTCATTGGTACCTATGTTTTCCGTCGTTCTCTGCCATCAACCTCTATAAGGAGCCCTAAAGTCAACAGGCTTGAGAGATGTTATGGTTCGCCGCTGAAATTGAATGTTTACCATGCGCTTGACTTGATGGTACATTGGATTTTCAAGAAATTTTACTTCAGGATTTATTGGAAACCTGAAAATGATGTGAAGATGGATGATCCCATTTTAATACATTGACTGTCATTATGAATTTTCAGACATAATAAAGTGTGTTTATAATTTTACAAAAATGAAGAAGTCTTTGTACTATGTGAAGATGAGTCCTGATCTGCAAATTCATGTTTTCTTCTTTACCTTAAAAAAAAAAGAATCACATTGCGTCAACGCAAGTAATGCTTGTGAATGTGGTTTCGTTATTACACACGACGTGATGCGTTTTTTTTGTTGCAAATGACTCATTTGTGACACGTCGACATTCATATTTTGGGGTTTCAAAAAGCCACATGCGATTTACAAATAGTCATGCAACAATAAATTACCGTCAAATCCCAGTGACATGTCAGAAGTTTTGATCAGTGGGGGCCTGATCACAGACCCCCCACCGATCGCTAAAAAGAAGCGCTCACCCGCTTTAGTTTCTGACTGTTTTTTCTCGGAAAGCCGAACAGTTGGTGTATGGGCTCGTAGACTTTCTCTTGAGCCTGTACACCAACTGCTCGGCTTTCCGAGAAAAGCCGACCAGAAACCAAGCGGCTCATCCGAGCGCTTCTGTTGCTTTGTTTTAGCAATCGTTGGGGGCCTTAGTGCTTGGACCCCCACCGATCTAAACTTCTTACATGTGAGAAGTTTGCCGAAAGTTTAGTTACCCTTTAAGGTTCTGAGTACATGACTGCATTACACCTTGCTTGGGTCTGTGCTGGAGCTGTATATTTAGTGCCATGAATGGGATCAAATCCTAGCCTATGAGATCACAAAGGCCTTTCCTAAGCCAGTTTGGTGCAGGGTTTTTTTGGGGACCGTGTCCCGCACAATGATGTACATGGTGCATGTCATGGGAAGCGCCACCTTTACGACTTCTGACATACATGTACGTTATTGTGAACGCATATAGAATTTGATTGACAGCTGCTCTCATGCATTAATCACTGGGATAGGAGAAAACTCCACTGCTGGCCACTTTAACCTATTCAGCACCATTATCGTTCTTGATTGAGGTTCTAGCAAAGAAGGGAGGCTTCTTCTGTCAAGTCTCCGTAACCCCTAGCATTGCAGTCGCTGCGGCAGATGGTTTCATGCTGTGGAGATCATATGCTTCTATGTAACATCCAGTTCAGTTGTTTTTACCCTCCAAACCAATGCCGCCTCGTGCACGTGGCTTTATAATGGAGGCTGTAAGGAATTGGAATGTAGCACCCATAGAGGTCTATGGGGGCCTACTGTACCGCTGTATTTTTTATTCAGTGTGGTATACACCATTGTATCTAGCAGAGGATAACCCTATAATATGGCGGTATGCGGAGAGCTGTGTGCATGAGGCCAATATGTACATAGAAATAACATATTGTGTGAATCCTGGGTTGTCTCTAGTGAAGCTTTAGGCTCGAGTCACACAGGATGAAAATGCTGCGGATTTTCCATCCAGAAAATCCACAGTGAATTACAGACCGGATGGAAATCAAGGCGTGCTGCGGTTTTTAAAATCTACAGTATGAGGGTATGTTCACACGGCCTATTTTCGCCCATTTTTCGGGCTGTAAACGCCTGAAAAATGGCTGAAAAATCGGAAGCAGAACGCCTCCAAACATCTGCCAATTTATTGCAATGGGAAAATGGCGTTCTGATCCGACAGAGCATTTTTCGCTACGTTTTTATACGCGTAAAAAAAGGGTCACGAAAAAGAAGTGCAGGACACTTCTTGGGACGTTTTTGGAGCCGTTTTCCATAGACTCTATTGGAAAAAGCTCCAAAAACGGCCGAAAAAACGCAGCAAAAATCGCGAGTGGCTCAAAAAACGTCTGAAAATCAGGAGCTGCTTTCTCTTGAAAACAGCTCCGTATTTTGGGACGTTTTTGACTCTGCGTGTGAACATACCCTTAGAGTGGAAAAATATCTGCAGCATTTCCATCCTGTGTGAATCCAGCGTTAGTGCTGCTTGGGATTTTCTTTAAAGAGGCTCTGTCACCAGATTATAAGTGTCCTATCCCCTACATAATCTGATAGGCGCTGTAATGTAGATAACAACAGTGGTTTTTATTTTGAAAAACAATCATTTTTTAGCAAGTTATGACCTATTTTAGATTTATGCTGATGAGTTTCTTAAAGACCAACTGGGTGTGTTTTTACTTTTGACCAAGTGGGCATTGTAAAGAGAAGTGTATGAGGCTGACCAATCCGTGACTAATCAGCATCATACACTTCTCATTGTTCCAGCCCAGCATGATCCACAGCACAGTGTGATTGTGCAGTGAAAGAAGCTGGGCTGGAACAATGAGAAGGGAATGAGGCTGATTGGTCACTGATTGGTCAGCCTCATACACTTCTCTTTACAATGCCCACTTGGTCAAAAGTAAAAAACACGCCCAGTTGTCTATTAGGAAACTCATTAGCATAAATCTAAAATAGGTCATAACTTGCTCAAAAATGATTGTTTTTCAAAATAAAAACCACTGCTGTAATCTACATTACAGCGCCGATCAGATTATGTAGGAGATAGGGCACTTATAATCTGGTGACAGAGCCTGTTTAAATCTAGGTCATGGTTTACTATATTGCATTGGGTACGGCTGGCACGAGCTGGCAACTACAGTAGCCACTTTACTACAGGTAACAGATCTGGGAGTGCTTTTATATAGTGTTTTATTCATATTGTACAATGCCTGAAAATTCCATGTTTTCCATGGAAGTCTGTCCTCTTTTTGTATTTTTTTGTTAAACTGTCCATAGACAATCTGGCTGTGCCACCTAGTGGGTTATCATATTTTTTAAACACCATAATGTGCCATTTTCTATGTAGTTAAGCTTCTTAGCCGCCTAACATGGTTATGAACATACACGCGTATATTCTTATTTACAACCCTGTATTGTTTTTTGTTTTTAATCCTGTTATTTGAGCACTAAACATTACCGACGGCCTTTATTTTTTTTGGCAAAAAAGGATATAGAGTAAGGCTGGGTTCACACAGAGTTTTTTGCAGGTGGAATTTCTGCCTCAAAATTCAGTTTGGAAGTTTGAGGCAGATTTTCCTCTCCCTGCTAGCGGCCATAGAGCACCGCGGGCATAAAACGCTGCGAAATACGCTTTCTCTGCCTCCCATTGATGTCAATGGGAGGTCAGAGGCGTAAGCGCCCGAAGATAGGGCATGTCCCTTCTTTCTCCCGCGAGACAGTTTTACCGCTCGTGGGAAAAAGACGCCTCCGCCTCCCATTGAAGTCAATAGGAGGCATTTTCGAGCCGTTTTTGACGAGTTTTGCGGCGCGGTTTCCGCGTCAATTTTTTTTTAAAAAGACTGTGTGAACATAGCCTAATGAAGGTTTAAACACAATATTTTTAGAAAACAGTGCGTTGTTGTTTTTTTGTGCAGAAAAGCACCTCATCTAGTTTGAAAAAGTCACCCATAAGGGCCGGTTCACATCAGCGTTCGCTTTCCGTTGAGGGGTTCCGTCGTGGAACCCTGCAACGGAAAGTCAAACGGAAACCACAGCTTCCGTTTGCATCACCATTGATATCAATGGTGACGGAAACACTGCTAATGGTTTACGTTTGTCACCGGTCTGTCAGGTTTCCGTTTATTTGACGGAATTAATAGCGCAGTTGACTGCGCTATTGATTC
Source organism: Rhinoderma darwinii (assembly GCF_050947455.1). Lineage (NCBI taxonomy): Eukaryota > Metazoa > Chordata > Amphibia > Anura > Rhinodermatidae > Rhinoderma > Rhinoderma darwinii. Next base: position 69,702,964 of record NC_134690.1, read on the forward strand.
AGTTGGAAAAACGGAAACCATTAGCAACGTTTTCGTCACCACTGATATCAACGGTGATGTGAACCGGCCCTTATATTTTCAATGTCTTTTTACGCTCTTCAATCTGTTATGTGAAACTGGAGCAAGAAATGCTTCTCAGTTCTGTGATACCCTCTTCCAGTAAAGAAGAAAAATAATAATAAAAAAAACAAAGGTCTTAGTAGTTTTACTTTGCGGTTTTGAAAAATATTGAAAAAAAATTAAGAATGAAAAAAAACCTGCCGCCCAACGTGGGGCTCGAACCCACGACCCTGAGATTAAGAGTCTCATGCTCTACCGACTGAGCTAGCCGGGCTTCTAGTTCTCATGCATTTTCACAATATCCTTTATGTGTATTTGAGAACATGATCTATGCAGAAAGAAAGACAGCTGTTGAAGCCTCAGGAGAATGTGTGAATAGATAAGCATTGGTGGTTCAGTGGTAGAATTCTCGCCTGCCACGCGGGAGGCCCGGGTTCGATTCCCGGCCAATGCAGTCATGTGTTTTTTTTTTCAAAACCATATTTTAGTAAGGGATAATTTGACTAGCAGAAAAGATTACTTTGAAAAAAATACATACAACTATGTGTGGCTATACAAACTTGACAAATCTGCAGCTCTGTTTCTTTGTCTTTAGTTTGTGGCATAAATGCTGGAAACTTCAAATATTGCAATTATAATATCCTATATGGGACACAAAGCAGGGCTGGATGTTCAGGTGTTTTGACAGATAGGGACTGTCCACTGAGATTGTCGTTGCTACAGAAATGCAGCTGCATGGACATTCAAGTAGCTGCCAGGTGGGATATCCAGATGTACAACCAGACACCTCAGGGAGAAGCAGTTTTTTTTTTAACCCTTTCTTCATCGCTATATTGAAAATGAGAGTTAAGGTCCTCTTACACGGTCTGTCCTGTGCCGTGTAAACAAGCGCTGTCTCGTTGATCGGCGCTCGTTTGCTCCTGTCACAAGGAGCTATGTATGGGGACGAGTGGTCGTTACTCCGATCACTCGTCCCCATACATTATTATCATGTCGGCAGCGCCTATCTCCCCCTGCTCGCTAACAATGGTAATTAGATTTACAAAACAATATGCATATCTTAAAAGTTGATAAACAAAACTTAAAACATTTTTTAGAAAAACTTTATTAGTTACTATATGTCTATAAGGTATACCCCCCACACTAAAATAAACCTATGGACTTTTATATCATAGTTTTCTATTTTATTTTGATACTTTAAATTTTATTGGTTTAAAAAAATCTAAACAGATCAGAAGAAACTGCATCAAAACTGTGTGTGTGATCCTGGCCTAAAGGGGTTTACTGAGCCAAAATCAGTTTTGTCTTTAGTCCCCGAGCTGCTTCTCCAAGGGGTTAATTAAATAAAAAGTAATATATACTGATGGAGTATGGCTACTCATTATTTATGTACTGCACTGTACAATGAGGACACTTATACACCGTGGTCACTCCGTTTGTGTAGAGCTGTGTCAGAAATAAGTAACAGAATTTTAATGCTAAAGGCATAACCTGAGTTCATGACTTAGATGTGATCGATTACAGATGGAACCTGCATGAGCCACTTTCACTAAAGCCGTCAGTCCAGCGGACCTCACGGATCCAGGTCTTAGCACCTGATACAGCTACTCTGTATCAGGATACAAAGCTGCTGTATCTCAAAAAGTAAAAATAATCTTTAATAAAAAACTTTTTATAAAGTTGCACCAATCACACTGAGAATCTATCACATGAACTTAGATGTCATCAATTAGAGGTGGATCCTACCTTTCGGAGACACATAGGATCCGCTTTCACTGAATCCATCAGTCCCGTGGACCTGACGGGTACAGGATTCAGTGAATGATACAGCTGCTCTGCAGTGGCGTAACTACCGCTGTAGCAAAGGTAGCGGCTGCTACGGGGTCCGCAGCATGAGGGGGCCCGTGCCGTCGGCCGGAGGCTCCGTAAGCAGCCGCTATGGCAGGGGCGTAACTAGGAAAGACTGGGCCCCATAGCAAACTTTTGACTGGGGCCCCCCTCCCCCGGGTGTCACACAACCCCCCCTTGTAGATAGTGCCTTTTTTACAAACCCCCTCTTTTGATAACGCCATACAGCCCCCCTGTAGATAACGCCATACAGCCCCCCTGTAGATAACGCCATACAGCCCCCCTGTAGATAACGCCATACAGCCCCCTTGTAGATAACGCCATACAGCCCCCTTGTAGATAACGCCATACAGCCCCCTGTAGATAACGCCATACAGCCCCCCTGTAGATAACGCCATACAGCCCCCTTTGTAGATATCTACAGAGGGGGCTGTATGGCGTTATCTACAAGGGGGCTGTATGGCGTTATCTACAGGGGGACTGTATGGCGTTATCTACAGGGGGGACTGTATGGCGTTATCTACAGGGGGACTGTATGGCGTTATCTACAGGGGGACTGTATGGCGTTATCTACAGGGGGGACTGTATGGCGTTATCTACAGGGGGACTGTATGGCGTTATCTACAGGGGAACTGTATGGCGTTATCTACAGGGGGACTGTATGGCGTTATCTACAGGGGGGACTGTATGGCGTTATCTACAGGGGGACTGTATGGCGTTATCTACAGGGGAACTGTATGGCGTTATCTACGGGGGGACTTTATGGCGTTATCTACAGGGGGGACTGTATGGTGTTATCTACAGGGGGGACTGTATGGCGTTCCCTACAGGGGGGACTGTATGGCGTTACCTACAGGGGGGACTGTATGGCGCTATCTACAGAGGGGGCTGTATGCCATTATCTAGAGGGGGGACTGTATGGCGTTATCTATGAGGGGGGGCTGTATGGCGTTCCCTACAGAGGGGGCTGTCTGGCGTTATCTACAGGGGGGACTGTATGGCGTTACCTACAGGGAGTCTGTATGGCGTTCCCTACAGGGGGGGTCTGTAGGGAGCGCCATACAGCCCCCCCTGTAGGGAACGCCATAGAGCCCCCCCCCCTGTAGGGAACGCCATACAGCCCCCCCTGTAGGGAACACCATACAGCCCCCCCCTGTAGGGAACGCCATACAGCCCCCCCTGTAGGGAACGCCATACAGCGTCCCCCTGTAGGGAACGCCATACAGCGTCCCCCCCTGTAGGGAACGCCATACAGCGTCCGTCCCCCCTGTAGGGAACGCCATACAGCGTCCCCCCCTGTAGGGAACGCCATACAGCGTCCCCCCCTGTAGGGAATGCCATACAGCGTCCCCCCCTGTAGGGAACGCCATACAGCGTCACCACCCTGTAGGGAACGCCATACAGCCCCCTCCCCTGTAGGGAACGCCATACAGCGTCCCCCCTCCCAAAAAAATGCGACCTACAGTGTGTCCTAATAAAAGACATGTATCCCCTATCCACAGGACAGGGGATACATGTGTGATCGCTGGCAGCGATAGGGAGAACGGGGGACTGAAAGTCCCCCTGAAGTTCTCCATGATTAACCTCTAACTTCCGGCGTCTGCGCAGCTCAATAAAAATGAAAGGAGCGCTGGTCACGCATGCGCACAAGCGGGACCGGCGCTCCATTAATTTCTCCGGAGCTGCAGACAGACCCTGGAAGTCCGAGGTTTGTGATGGAGAACTTCAGGGGACTTTCAGACCCCCGTTCTCCCTATCGCTGCCAGCGATCACACATGTATCCCCTATCCTGTGGATATCCTGTGGATAGGGGATACATGTCTTTTGTTTAATGGCAGAGCGGGGAGATACCTCCCTGCTCTGCCGTAGTGATCAGTGGCGTTCCCTACAGGGGGGACTGTATGGCGCTATCTACAGAGGGGGCTGTATGGCATTATCTAGAGGGGGGACTGTATGGCGTTATCTACGAGGGGGGGGCTGTATGGCGTTCCCTGCAGAGGGGGCTGTCTGGCATTATCTACAGGGGGGACTGTATGGCTTTACCTACACTGAGTCTGTATGGCGTTCCCTACAGGGGGGTCTGTAGGGAACGCCATACAGCCCCCCCCTGTAGGGAACGCCATACAGCCCCCCCCTGTAGGGAACGCCATACAGCCCCCCCTGTAGGGAACGCCATACAGCCCCCCCTGTAGGGAACGCCATACAGCCCCCCGTGTAGGGAACGCCATACAGCGTCCCCCTCCCTGTAGGGAACGCCATACAGCGTCCGTCCCCCCTGTAGGGAACGCCATACAGCGTCCCCCCTGTAGGGAACGCCATACAGCGTCCCCCCCCTGTAGGGAACGCCATACAGCGTCCCCCCCTTTAGGGAACGCCATACAGCGTCACCACCCTGTAGGGAACGCCATACAGCCCCCTCCCCTGTAGGGAACGCCATACAGCGTCCCCCCTCCCAAAAAAATGCGACCTACAGTGTGTCCTAATAAAAGACATGTATCCCCTATCCACAGGACAGGGGATACATGTGTGATCGCTGGCAGCGATAGGGAGAACGGGGGACTGAAAGTCCCCCTGAAGTTCTCCATGACTAACCTCTAACTTCCGGCGTCTGCGCAGCTCAATAAAAATGAAAGGAGCGCTGGTCACGCATGCGCACAAGCGGGACCGGCGCTCCATTAATTTCTCCGGAGCTGCAGACAGACCCTGGAAGTCCGAGGTTTGTGATGGAGAACTTCAGGGGACTTTCAGTCCCCCGTTCTCCCTATCGCTGCCAGCGATCAAACATGTATCCCCTATCCTGTGGATAGGGGATACATGTCTTTTGTTTAATGGCAGAGCGGGGAGATACCTCCCTGCTCTGCCGTAGTGATCAGTGGTGTCCCGCTGTAGCAGCCATAGTGGCTGCTAGCGGAGCCTCCGGCCATGGTAGGGGCCCGTGCCGGCGGGCCACACGGGCCCCCTCATGCCGCGGGCCCCGTAGCAGCCGCTAATGCTGCTACGGCGGTAGTTACGCCACTGCGCTATGGCTACTACAGCGCGATGCCACTGAAGGGGTTGTTCCTACAAAAGACATGCATCCCCTATTCACAGGATAAGGGATACATGTGGGATAGCTGGGACTCCCAGCGATAAGGAGAACGGAAAGTCCCCCGAAGTTCTCCATGACAAACCTCAGACTTCCGGGGTCTGTGTCGGCAGCTCCATAGAAATGAATTGTGCACCGGTCACGCTTGTGCGTATGCGTGACCGGCGCTCCTATCATTTTTATTGAATTGCGCAGACCCCGGAAGTCCAGGTTTTTTCATGGAGAACTTCGGAGGGACTTTTAGTCCCCCGTTATCCTTATCGCTGCCAGCGATCACACATGTATCCCCACTCTTTTGTAGGACAAACTATAGGCCGTTTTTTTTGTTGTTTTTTTTTTTGGGGGGGGGGGGCTGTATGGCGTTATCTACAGGGCGTGGGCTGTATGGCGTTATCTACAGGGGGAGGGCTGTATGGCATTATCTACAGGGGACTGTATGGCGTTGGCGTTATCTACAGGGGGAGGGCTGTCTGGCGTTATCTACAGGGGGAGGGCTGTATGGCATTATCTACAGGGGGAGGGTTGTATGGTGTTATCTACAGGGGACTGTATGGCGTTGGCGTTATCTACAGGGGGAGGGCTGTCTGGTGTTATCTACAGGGGGAGGGCTGTATGGCATTATCTACAGGGGGAGGGTTGTATGGTGTTATCTACAGGGGGCTGTATGGCATTATGTACAGGAGGCTGTATGGCGTTATCTACAGGGGGAGGGCTGTATGGAGTTATCTACAGGGGGGCTGTAAGGCGTTATCTACAGGGGCTGTGTGTGGCGCTATCTACAGGGGGGCTGTATGGTGCTATCTATAGGTGGTGCTGTGTGGCGGAATCTACAGGGAGGCACTATCTACAAGGGGAGGTTGTGTGATACCCAGCGGAGGGGGGCCCCAGTCAAAAGTTTGCTATGGGGCCCAGTCTTTCGTAGTTACGCCCCTGCTACTCTGTATACAGAATACAAAGCAGCTGTGTCTCAAAAAGTAAAAAAATGTTGTAAATAAAAATTAATTTGAAAGTGGCACCAAACACTCTGACTGACATTTTTATTAAAAAAAATATATATAAAAAAAAAAAAATCACTTTCAAGGTTTAGATAGACTGACAAACGTTGTATGTCAATACATTGACTGATCACTAGGTGGAGACATATACCAAATAATGAAAAAAGTTTAAGCTTTAACCACAAAAAAAAGCAGAAAAAAGGCTTGTGAATGTTATTCACAATATGAATCAAGAATCACTTAACAACTAACATTATTGTTCACAAGACCCATTGATATGCTCTAATGGTACAGGGCTACATAGTTATACACTTATACACCAAAACATATATAGTAAAGAACACTTTTCATGTCCTTCACATTCAAAATCAGCCTCACTAATTATAACTAACACTCAGCAGAAAGTCGTTTTCAGAAAACTCTTTTGCTCTTACCGCAGGAAAAATCCAATATGTCCAATCAATTCTTCCATTGATATCAGCAGCTGGGCACGGCTCCGAGGCTGGGTTCACACGAGCATGTTACATCCGTAAAGGACGGAACGTATTTCGGCTGCAAGTCCCAGACCGAACACACTGCAGGGAGCCTCACACTTATGTACGACGCTAGGAGTCCCTGCCTCGCTGCGGGACAACTGTCCCGTACTGTAATCATATTTTCAGTACGGGACAGTAATTCCACGGAGAGGCAGGGACTCCTAGCATCGTACATAACTATGATGCTAGGAGCCCGGCTCCCTGCAGTGTGTTCGGTCCGGGACTTGCGGACGAAATACGTTCCGTCCTTTACGGACGTAACATGCTCGTGTGAACCCAGCCTAATAGTACCAAATATTGTACCATATAATGTACTGGGAAACTGGGAAAAATGTCTATGTGGGTTGGAAAATGAAAAAAAAAAAAAAAAAAGATTTTTCTATGGTTTTTGGGGTTTCACTTCTACAGCATTCATCATGTGGTAAAAACAACATGTTAACTTTATTCTGCGCGTCAATACGATTACGGTGATACCAAATGCACAGTTTCTTTAATGTTTTACTACTTTTACAAGGAAAACAATTGTTAAAAACAAAATTTGTTTTGTGTCAGCATATTCTGACAGCCACAACTTTTTTATTTTTTCATCTATTGAGCAATATTAGGGCTTATTTTTTGCGGGGCGAGATGTCGTTTTTATTGGTAGGATGTTGGGGTTCATAAGGCTTTTTGATCACTTTTTATCCCAATTTTGTACGCAGGCTTCTTTGCTTCCCCTTGGGTTGCCTCACCAACATTCAAGACAACATTCTACATGACTGGTGTAACGTGGGCAGAAGAATATTCTTCATTGCTGTACCTGCAGGTGTTGTCCTGGCCGCACCTTCTGAGAATTGTGTAGATGAAGTACAGGATTTCCAGGTCTCAGTGAGGTGTCAGATATGAGTGTAAGCAGTATCAATGTGCGGTGGCTCCTCGGACCAGAGAATGGATACAGAAGTTAATCTTTCAGTTTGGAATGTAATAATATGGGACACTGGTAAAGTGAGCAGACAATGGACATCCAAGGATATATACTGCGAGTGATACTGATGTTCTTGATTTCTGCACCTCCTGCATATTCAGGTAGGATTGTATAAGGATGACTTCATAGAACACGTAGACTCCAACATAGAATGTAAGTTGTGGTGCAAATAAGTCCAACAATAACTTATATATACTGTCTATCATCTATCTATCTATCTATCTATCTATCTATCTATCTATCTATCTATCTATCTATCTATCTATCTATCTATCTATCTATCTATCTATCTATCTATCTATCTATCTATCTATCTATCTATCTATCTATCTATCTATCTATCTATCTCTGCATCTATGTGTGTGTGTGTGTTTTGTATTATGCTCCTGTAGTTACATGATTTTCAGCTGGTGGTAAGCTCAAATTTATTGGCGAAAATGGCACAAATTGTGTAAAATTTATCAAAATGTATCATTATAAATTTGCAAGGCATGTTAGGCTTCAAACACACATCTGCATAGTCGGCTGCGCTTTTGTTTCCGTCCAAACACCGGAACCCTTTCACAACGGAGACAAACTGAAACCATCAGCACCGGATCCGTCACCGTTGAAATCAATGGTGATGGAAACGGAAACCTATGGTTTCCATTTATGTCTGTCAGGGCTCCGTTGCGACAGAAAGCTCAGACGGAACCCTAGCGCAGATGTGAATGAAGCCTAAGGGTATGCACACACGATAACTGCATTTACGTTTGAAATTACGGAGCTGTTTTCAGGAGAAAACAGCTCCTGAATTTCAGACGTAATTGCTCGTACTTGCGTTTTGCGGGGCGTCCATTACGGGCGTAATTTGGAGCTGTTCTTCATTGGATTCAATGAAAAACGGCTCCAATTACGTCCCAAGAAGTGTCCTGCACTTCTTTGACGAGGCTCTTATTTTACGCGCCGTCTTTTGACCGCGACGCGTAAAATGACAGGTCGTCGGCACAGTACATCGACAAACCCATTGAAATGAATGTGCAGATGTTTGCCGACGTATTGGAGCCGTGTTTTCAGGCGTAATTCGAGGCGTAAAACGCCTCCATTACGCCTGAAAATAGGTCGTGTGAACCCAGCCTAAGTCCTTTCTTTTCTGTATGCCACTTCAGGGCTGGTGTACATATAAACCAAGCGATGATGCACATCTTTAATAAATTTGGCACATTTTATGACTATAAATTGGCCACGTCTCTTTTTCTAGACTGTTGTATAAATTGTTAATGTAGCTGTAAAAAGTGTCTAAAACGCAGGATATATTTGTACTCCAAATTTTGGGCGCAATTTCCTTAGTGAATGCCCCTTAATGTGTTCAGTCTCTCTTTTTCTTTTGTTCCACCCAAAACATTTTAAGTGACAAATGCGGCTGTTTTTCTTCTTTACCCACAATCATCCCACGTTCTAATTTTTTTTTTAGGTCACATGGTTTACCGCTTATGTCTTGTACTAAACCTTCTGGTAGTTGCTCTTTACCTTACATACCTCCCAGTGTTCTGACATCATAAATACCTCCAGGGGGGATTTTTGTCAGGTTTATTTAGACTGTGTAGAAAAACTTAACAGATTCATTTTAATGCAGTGTTATTCTTGCTGTCAAAATGATAGTAACCACCGCAGAACCCCCACTGACCACATTATAAGTCATTGAGGTCTGTCGGGTGCCATTGGCATCATCCGTCACACAACAGATCCCGCACAGTGCCAAATGCAGATGTGAACAGAGCCTTAGAGAAAAGCAGTGGCGTGAATGGAGCATTTTCTTATTTGTGGTACATTCATACAATTTACTATGCGTTACTTTTAAAGCCCTGTTCACATCTGGCTCTGTCAGGAGCCTTTGTTGCAGCGCTATTTTGTCCGGCAAAATGATGGAAACCATCCAGAGCCCATTAAGGTTAATGAGTTCCGCTGGGTGCCGTTGGTTTGCGTTACGTTACGGATCCGGCGCTTCCATTTTTCCTGTTCTTTTCTTCCCCTGACAGAACAGAATAGCAGACATCAAAGTGCAGAAGTGAACAGAGCCTTACTATGTTTTTTGTTGATGGATCATATTCATTTCTATGGGAAATAAAAAGCTTATATCAATCTTCATAAGTTCTGTTTTCAGGTTTTTTTTCAGGATTCATCATGGTCAGTTTTTGTGTGGGAAGGGGGTAACATTTTTTGATTGAGGAAAAAAAATTGGTCTTTTGAAACAATAAATATTGAAACCACCAAAGTTGTCATTAGGGGTAAGGTGGTATTTTTGTGTTCCAGCAAAACCGTCCCAAGATCATAAATGTCTCCATTAGTAGGAACATAACATTTACTTCTGTGATCCAAAAGCATATTGCCTGTTCTTTTCAACTTGTTGATCCCTCACACATGCAATCTGCCTATTTCATAACCCATTACTTGTCCGATCCCTTAGGTGCCTGAATAAAGAGGCTGTCTGGGTTCAGTAAATTAAACAGGTTTTTCACTTTCTGAAAACTGATAACCTATCCACGGGATAGGTCATCAGTATATGATCGGTGCGTGTCCAACACCCGGACCCCACACCGATCCGCCATTCCAGCTGCCTCTGTGCATCGGATGTTTGGAATAGTATGCAGTGGTTTGAGCCGGAAGCAGATGTCTCCGACCACTGCATAGTGGCCATTTGGCAGAACTGCAGCTTGGCTCCTATTCACTTGAATAGGAGCCGAGCTGCAGTACTGCAGCATGACCGCTATTTTTTGACCGGAGCCATCTGCTTCCGGCAATATTCTCTGGTGCTCTAAGGCAGCCGGAGTGGTGGAGCGGTGCGGGGTCCGGGTGTCGGACACTTTTTTTCTGAAAAACAGACCATTTTTTATAAGGAATAAAGGAGAAAAAGCACCCCAATATTTGTAAAACAATTTCTCCTGATTATGGCAATACCCCATATGAGGTCATAAACTGCTGTTTGGACCCACGGCAGGGCTCAGAAGGGAAGGAGCGCCATTTGGATTTTGAGCCCAGATTTTGCTGGAATGGTTTTCAGTGCCATGTCGTGTTTGCAACACCCTCGAGGAACCAAAACAGTGGAAACCCCCAAAAGTGACCCCATTTTGAAAACTACACTCCTCAAGGAATCTTTCTACGGGTATAGTTGGAATTTTGACCCCACAAGTTTTTTGCAGAATTTAGTGGAATTAGGCCGTGAAAATGAAAATCGACTTTTTTCCAGAGAAAACATAGTCATTTTTAATTTTTACAAGAAATAAAGGAGAAAAAGAAAACCAAAATGTGTAAATCAATTTCTCCCGAATACGGCAATACCCCATATGTGGCAAATAACTGCTGTTTGGTTCCACAGCGGGGCTTAGAAGGGAAGGAACGCTATTTGGCTTTTGGAGCTCAAATTTAGCTGGAATAGTTTTTGGGTGTCATGTTGCATTTTCAAAGCCCCTGAGTGACAAAAACTGTGGAAACCCCCCAAAACTGACCCTATTTGGGAAACTACACCCCTTAAGGAATCTATCGAGGTGTATAGTGAGCATTTAGACCCAACTGGTCTTTTGCAGAATTTATTAGAATTAGGCAATGAAAATGAAATTTTTTTTTCCACTTAAATGTTGATTTTTTTTCATTTTCACAAGGGATAAAGGATAAAAAGCACTCTAAATATGGTAAAGCAATTTCTCCAGAGTACGGCAATACCCCACATGTGGTCATAAATATATTTTTTTCATTAGAAATTAATTAACCCTTTCAGGATGGATCCATTTTTTTTGCTTTTTTTTATTTTCGTTTTTCTCTCCCCGCCTTCCAAGAGCCATAACTTTTTAATTTTTCCATCAATAGAGCGGTGTGAGGGCTTATATTTTGCGGGAGGAGTTGTAGTTTCTATTCACACTATTTAAAGTACTATATAGGGGGGCGTGGCCAGCTACGGGAGAGTGAAGACGTGCTTTCTCCAGCTCCTCACCCAGTGTGCTAAAATCGGCTGACATCCACTCTCAGACATGGGGAAGACGACTAAAAAACACAAGGCAGCAGCCCCTACCTGCCCCTCATCACCCCAGCGTGATATCGGGGAATACTTCGGGCGACAACCCCAGATGCAGCTCCGGGCCTCGATCCGGGCCGAGGCCAGGGGTCAAGATGGCCGCCCGACCTCTCCATCTCCACTGTCTCAGTGCCCTAAGCTGATAGAGACGGCAACAGAAGTCGCTCACTTACCCGTCCGGGTCCAGAATCTGGAGGCCTCCGATTCCGCATCTCTTCTCCGGGCTGTGGAGGATCCTGCGGCCCGGCCGTCCTCGCCTGCCTGCATCCAAGATGGCCGCCGGGACTCTGTGGTGCTCGGATGTGGGCCTGCTCTGGGGAATACGGCCCCCTTCATAATCTCTCCGGATGGGAGAGCCCCGGTGCAGAGGGTATCGGACCCTCGGTCTCATTGTGAGGCATCTGGGGCTCCCTCCGCGGCAGGTGCCGCTTTTCTGCCATCAGGCCTCGTGGCCTCTCAAGATGGCCGCCGGCGCTCTCCGGCTGGCCTGCAGACGTCGGGACTCCATCCACCTACGCCATTGCTTTCATGGCCTGATAGCCAGCTACCTCCTGGACCTGACTGCGGCCTGCTACCACCTGATCCGGCCTCCAGGGGCGCAAGAGACGCCACAGCTGCCCTGACTACAGCTCCACAGCAGGACGATTCATATGAGAGGCGCAGTGAGTACCGAGGCTCTGAACCTCCTGCCCCCAGTGTCACTTTACAGCCTGTAGGGCCACTAGTTCCGGACCTCCCCACTCCTCTCAGGGGCCCTGGGCTGGTGGGGGCCCTCCCATCTTGGTCCTCCAGCTCCTCAAGGAGCAGCACCCCAAAAGTCCCCTCAACCACCGCCCCGGCCGGGCCTGTGGGATTCCCCCTTCAATCCGGGACTTTGCCTGCATTACATACCCGTGACCAGGGTCCTCAATTCCACCCACTTCCTTCTCCTGACCTGGAATATGCCCATGCTCCGATGGATATACCAGCAGACCTTGCATTAAGTCTCACAGACCCGTCGTCTGGAGGTATGTGTGAAAATAGGCCGGCGACTCTTTCAGACATCCGCCAGCTTGTCCAACTGTTGCCCACCAGGGCTGATATGTCTTCCTTTGCCAGACAGATCGTGGAAGAATGTAAGCTGGAGTTTACTCAATTTCGGGCTGAACTTTCCTCACTTTCTACAAGGGTGGACACTCTTACGCAGGAGCGGGTTGCTGATAATGCCACTATTGCAAATATCCAATCTACTATTCAGCAGCACTCAGCTCAGCTGTTCACTTTGCAACAACACCTCGATGATATCGAAAATCGTAACAGGAGGAACAACCTACGTGTGAAAGGATTGCCCGAATCTATTCCTGCGTCCGATCTGTTTTCAACTCTCTCCACCATCTTCAATACTTTACTAGGCCGTCCGCAAAATACCCATATAGAGATCGACCGGGCACATAGAGCTCTCCGCCCTGTAAGTGCTGATGATCCTCGGCCGAGGGATGTCATCTGCCGAATCCATTTTTACGCAATCAAGGACTCTATCCTGCAAAAAATCCGGCGGCAGCCCATCATTCTCCATCAAGGCACGCAGTTACGTATTTTGCCGGATTTATCTCGACATACGCTGGCGCAAAGAGCTGCTCTTTAGCCCCTGCTGGAGGTGCTCCGAAACCGGGACATCATTTACAGGTGGGGCTTCCCGTTTGCCCTGATGGTCAGACAGGATGGCCGTACCTATACCGTGCGATCCCCGACCGACTTGCCTAGTTTCTTGCGGGACTTGAACCTTCCTCATGTTGTGTTACCAGAGTGGCCCTCACTGTTATCCTCTGCTGGCGGAGGATCGAGAGGGAGACGCCCGCTCCCTGGGCCTCTATCTGTGGCAGAGGGTCGCCCTCCACGAGGACCCCGCAGAAGATCTAGACGCCGACAAGAACGGGACCCTACTCCACCCACGGAGACCGCCCGTTCGGCGTGATGACCCGGATTTCACACCCCTGGAATCCCTCCTTTTACGTATTTACTTGCTGTCGGATTTCAAGAATGCCTGTGGTTTTGAGTATTACCTTCAGATGCCTTCCAATGTCTTCCTCTCGCTCATTATTTAAAGTGTGCAATGATGTTAAGCTGTCAATACTTATAATATGGTACGCTGGGGAGTGCGGATAACTCTTATGCGTAGTTGTCACCTTCCCCCTGTAGGTTTTGGACCGAATTTTTGGTCTACCGCAATTGTGCGCTTAGCTGGTGCGGCAGTTGTTTTCTTACTGCCTTTTTTGTTTGATTTTATGTCTGTGTTTTTCTCTAATGCTCTGTTCTTTACTCCTAGCTTGTTTCCCTCCTCTGCCTCCCTCCTGGCGATCCTGGACTCCGATCCCTCGTGCGTTAGCCGGCATACTTCAGCGAGCCGCTTAGTCTGCACCCATGGCTGACCTTACTATTGCCTCCTTCAATGTGAAGGGGCTGAATGTTCCTGAAAAGCGGGCGCAAATTCTACACCATCTACACAAGCGTAAGGTACACATTGCATGCTTCCAGGAAACACACTTTAAGGAGGGACATACCCCTACTATCAAGCACAAACATTACACTACGTGGCATTTCAGTAATAATCCCCTCTCCAGATCGTGTGGAGTTGCCATAGCCCTCCACAAGTCCCTCCCCCATCAGGTTGTCAATCTGGTTGTCGGTCCCGACGCAAGATACATCATCTTAGTGCTTAATATTGGTGGGAGGGAATTCACGGTGATTAACGCTTATGCTCCTAATCAGGGTCAGGTGCCCTTCATTCTCCAACTTATAGAAGCCGCCCTTCCGGTGGTCCGGGGGACTGTGGTGCTGTGCGGAGACTTTAACCTTACTCTGGATCCGACGGTGGATAATTCTACTGGTCGCTCTAGTGTTGCATACGGTGCTATTAGACGGGCGAGGCGTGCTCTCCTACAGCTTCAACTTTGTGATGCATGGCGCCTACAACATCCCACTGATAGGGATTATAGTTTCTACTCCCCTCCGCATGGCACCTACAGTCGTTTGGATTACATTTTCATCCAGCAACATGCTCTCCCCTGGGTAGCCTCTACGTCCATTGGCAGTATCCTGTGGTCTGATCATGCCCCGGTATACTGTACCTTACATCTCCCCTTCATCACTAAAGGCTCCTGGACTTGGAGACTGAATGAGTCCCTGCTCCTGGATGGGATGTGCCATGATGATTTACTTCAAACGGTGGAATATTTCACACTTGATCACGCTCAGGATGACACGTCCCCCTTGGTGCGTTGGGAAGCCCTTAAATGTGTTCTCAGGGGGGTCCTCATAAAACACGGAGCGCGCCTTAAAAGAGAAAGGGCCCACTCCCTTAAAATTGCGCTCCAAAAAATTAGCGCTCTTGAACTGGCCCACAAGCGTGCGTTGTCTCTTCCGATTTTACGGGAGTTACAGGTTGCCCGACAGGACGCCAGACGGCTGTTGGACTCTGCCCAGCAGCGCGCTCTCCAAGTCTGTCGCAGTAAATTCTACGAGTTTGGCAATAAGAGTGGACGCATGTTGGCCAGAGCTTTAAAAACTAAGATTGCCCAATCACACATCCCAAATACTAAAGCTCCTTCTGGCCAGGTGGTTCACACGACCCCAGAGATAGCGGATTGCTTCCATACCTTTTTCTCTAATCTTTACAACCTTGACTCTCCCACCCCTACCCACTCTCATCCGCCAGACGGGGATTCTTTCTCTTCTCCCTTCACACCGTTGTCTAGGGAGATAGCTGAGGAACTTGATAAGGACTTCACCTCCCCGGAGCTCCTTGCGGTTATAACCGATCTTCCTGGGGGAAAGAGTCCTGGCCCGGATGGCTACACTGCCAAGTTTTACAAGGTGTTGGCTGACCGGTTGTTACCGTTTTTACTGCCAGCTTTTAATTCTATCTCCCCGGAGGTCCGGTTTCCTCCTAGCTCCACCTTGGCTCATGTCACGGTTATCCCTAAGCCGGGTAAGGATCCTCAACTCTGCTCCAGTTATCGTCCCATCTCCTTGCTCAATGTAGACCTGAAAATTTACGCCAAATTGCTCGCCAATAGACTGAATAACTACCTGCCTGATCTAATCCACCCGGATCAGGTGGGCTTTGTGCCTGGTCGGGAGGCCCGTGACAACACCCTTAAAACTCTAGATATTATCCACCACGCCCAGACTAACCACATCCCGCTCATGATCCTGTCCCTAGATGCTGAAAAGGCGTTTGACAGAATATCGTGGCCTGCCCTTTACCAAACCCTTCGGCATGTGGGAATAGGACCCTCTCTCTTGGCAAAAATCATGGCATTGTATCGTACGCCTTCGGCCCAAATAAAAATAAATGGCTCCCTCTCTGCACCTTTCCCTATTTACAATGGCACGAGACAGGGTTGTCCCCTATCCCCCCTGTTGTATGTTCTGGTTATGGAACACCTCATGGCCTCCATTCGGAGCAACACGGATATTAAGGGTATTAATATTGGAGGGATGGAATACAAGTGTTCGGCATTTGCTGATGACCTATTGGTCTATCTCACAGATCCTCATGTCTCTCTTCCTTCATTGATGTCCGAGTTGTCCCGTTTTGGAACATGGTCTAATTTCAAAATCAATTTCTCTAAGTCGGAAGCGCTAAATGTTTCTCTCCCGGGCCCGTTAGTGTCGCTTCTCCAAAGTAATTTCCCCTTTTCCTGGCCCTCCAGAGGTATTACATATTTGGGTGCCCGTATAAGTGGTGACCTTACACAACTGTTTACAAATAATTATATCCCCCTACTGGCCAAGTTTCGCACTGATCTTAATTCCTGGCATAAGACTGAATTTTCCTGGTTTGGCCGTATCAATATTATTAAGATGTCGCTCCTCCCCCGCTTGCTTTATCTCCTGCAGACGATCCCCATCTCTATCCCATCCTTCTATTGGTTGCGGCTTCAGCGATGCTTCGGCTCCTTCATTTGGCCGACTAGTCGCCCACGTCTGAGTCGGGCTCTTCTGACTCGCTCCAGGGGTACGGGTGGGGTTGGTCTGCCGGATTGTAGGCTCTACTATCTAGCATCAACTCACGCATGTGTTTTAGATTTTTTTCATAACCGTGAATCAAAACTATGGGTCCGTTTGGCTCAACAACTATGTCCCAGTACCCTATCATCCCTGCCGTGGACCCTGCCCGGGAACAGACCGACTCAAACCTCCTTTGTGGTCCATCATACCCTTCTGGTATTGAGGTCCTTAGGACCTGGAAGTACGCTTATAGACCCCCTGGGTCCTTTAACTCCTATCACAGATAATCCAGCCTTTCCTGCTGGTAAGGCTGGTCGCTCCTTCCTAGGCAGGCCGTCCATCAACCCCATGTATTTTGCCCAGGTCCTCTCCGCTTCCTCTCTTCTCCCTCTAACCTCCATCTGCCCCGATACTGTGCCCTCCACTCGCCGTATATATGAATATGCCCAGTTAAAGCACTTTTATGGAGCGGTTAAGCGACGCGCACATCTTCACCGGTTGTTGACGGACTTTGAGCGCCTATGTGTCTCCACCCAGCCCCCTACCCATATCATATCCACGATATATAAGTTACTCCTTTCACAGCGTTCCCAACAACTCCCCTCCTTCTGCGGGGCCTGGGAGAGAGAATTGCATACTACATTTACTGACGCACAATAGAAGCGATGTTTCTCCCTCTCACAAAAAGCCTCTATAGCCACTAGGGCCCAAGAAACTAGCTACAAAATAGTATCTAGATGGTACCGGGTCCCGGCTGCGCTTCATAAATGGTATCCATCTATGCCTGACAATTGTTGGCGTTGTGGGGATGTAGGAGGTTGTATGTCTCATGTTTGGTGGAGTTGCCCCTTGTTGAGGAGTTTTTGGGATGCGGTACTTAAATTGATATTGGAGTCTCTGTCCCCAACTCTCCGGAAGCAGCTCTTTTATTCATGTTCCCGATGCCAATACAAGTTTATAAAAGCTCACTAGTTAGACATCTCCTTCAGGCAGCAAAGTCGGTGATCCCGCGCAGGTGGAAAACGGCAATACCCCCAACATTAGATGAGTGGTTTCGGGAAGTTGCCGGGTTTACAGCGAATGGAACACCTGGTGGCTCACTCCCCGGCAGCTGTGGTAAAATACACATCTACGTGGTCTCCTTGGATAGTGTTTCTTTCTTCTCCTTCCTACCTCACGGCTGTAACCTGAGTTGGCCTATGCTCTTGTGAAGTGTACTATGACGCTTGCTGGCTGATGTTTTTTCATCCAGAATACCCCAGAATCGGAGTCCAGGATCCCCTTGTCCTCTCCCCTCCCTCCTACTCCTCCCCCTCTTGGGACCTTTTTCTATACTTTCTCTTCCCCTGTCTAGGGTAATGTGCCGCTCCCTCTCCGTTTGAATTAAGTGGCCTCACTGTGCCTCCTGATGTTTTGCTGTAAGAATTCTCCATGCTACTGTTGTATACTGCGCAGTGTCCTTCCTATTGAGATGTGATGCACATTATTGATTTCTCTTTTTTGTTGTTGTTCTGATTTGTTTTGGATTTGGTCCACTGACCTTGTTTGTCGGTTCCATTTATGGTGTGGAGGCCTTCCCTCCACTATAGATAAATAGACTCCAAGCATATATAGGTTACAGGCTAGGTAAAGTTTAACAGGCCAACTTCCCCCCATAATGTATCGGATAGACTGCTCCGAAATATAGAACCATACCGAAGAAAAAATAGAGCATGTAGTCAGGAGTATATAAGAATATATCAGTTTTATTAATACAAAATAACATACATTTAAAAACACATCATTCAAAGACTCTAGTACTAGTACTATGGTACGACATTCAGCACGGAACGATTGTATGTAACACAAACGAAAAGGTATATACCGCAACCCAGTATACACTACCCACGGAAATAATTATAGTATATTATATCCATGTGGATTGTATACTGATCATCCACAGTGTCCTCTCAGTTATATAAGCATAAAGGTAAAATCAAGTCAACAGAGAGTCACACCGGGAGGATCAGTAATGAGAGTAGTGAGTAGTTATAGCAGAGCAGTCTTACCCATTTCAGAGAGGAGTAAGGGATATCAATACACGTCCGTGCTGTGTCGTCCACAGAAAACCCCAACGCGCGTTTCGCTGTTCTTAGTCGCTTCCTCAGGGGGTACATCACTGAGGAAGCGACTAAGAACAGCGAAACGCGCGTTGGGGTTTTCTGTGGACGACACAGCACGGACGTGTATTGATATCCCTTACTCCTCTCTGAAATGGGTAAGACTGCTCTGCTATAACTACTCACTACTCTCATTACTGATCCTCCCGGTGTGACTCTCTCTTGACTTGATTTTACCTTTATGCTTATATAACTGAGAGGACACTGTGGATGATCAGTATACAATCCACATGGATATAATATACTATAATTATTTCCGTGGGTAGTGTATACTGGTTTGCGGTATATACCTTTTCGTTTGTGTTACATACAATCGTTCCGTGCTGAATGTCGTACCATAGTACTAGTACTAGAGTCTTTGAATGATGTGTTTTTAAATGTATGTTATTTTGTATTAATAAAACTGATATATTCTTATATACTCCTGACTACATGCTCTATTTTTTCTTCGGTATGCTTCCCTCCACTATGTTGTGTAATTTTGTGTTCTGAAACTCAATAAAAAATTTTGAATAAAGTACTATATAATGTCAGGGAAACTGAAAACAAATTCTTTGTGGGCTGAAATAGGAAAATACTGTGACTCCGCCATTATTTTTTGGGTTTCGTTTTTACGGCTTTCACTGTGTGGTAAAAACAACGTAACTTTATTCTGTGTCTCAATACGATTAGGGTGATACCAAATTTTGATGTTTTTTTTTTATATTTTACTACTTTTACAAAGAAAAGACTATTTGTTACAAAAAAAATTTTTTTCTTTCACCACATTCCGAGAGCCATAACGTTTATATTTTTTGGTCGATTGAGCGGTGTGATGGCTTATTTTAGGCGGGATGAGCTGTAGATTTTATTGGTACCATTGTTTGGTACATACAACTTTTTGATCACTTTTTATGACATTTTATGTAGAGCTAATGTGACAAAAAAAAAATTTGGGCGTTTTAAATTCTTTATTTTTTACGGCGTTCACCGTGTGAGTTAGATAATGGTATATGGTAAAAGTTTGGATTTTTACAGACACAGCGATATCAATTTTGTTTATTTTTTTTTACATTACTTTAGAAGAAATGTGTTTTTTTTTAACATTTAGTATTCTTTTTTTCTCTACTAATAACATTATTTAACTCTTTTATACACATTTTATTAGTCCCCCTAGGGGACTTGGACTAGTGACCGTTAGATTGCTGGTACAATACAATACTAATCTATTGCAGTATATACTGTCATTTTTATAGGTTTCTGTAACAGCGCGATCGCTGTTCCTGTCCGTTAGTCCCGGGTGTCAGCTGTAATACACTGCTGACACCCGCAGCGTATGGAGTGGCTCAGCATGTTAGCCTGCTCCATACGTCACCCTCCACACCACGACATGCTATTACATCATGGTGTGAGAAGGAGTTAATGCACAGCGGATGGTGATAAAGTGAAAATTGCAATTTTCCACTGATATGCCATTTTAGTGCACAATATGTTGTGCCCAGTTTGTGCCACTGAAGACAAATACCTCATAAAATATTAAGCGGGTTCTCCCGGGTATGGCGATGGCATATATATGGACGTAAACTGCTGTTTGGACACGCTGCACGGCTCAGAAGGGAGGGAGCGGCATTTGGCTTTTGGAGCACAGATTTTGCTTGGTAGTGGTTCTGTTTGGGGTTTTACTGGTATTTTTAGTTCATAATGTGGGGGCATTGTAATAATAAAAAGAAAAACGTGGGGGGCATATGTAAGCTGTGCGGAGTACATCAGGGCATATGTAGGCTGTGCAGAGTATATCAGGGCATAATGATGCGGTAAATAAAGAATAATTCATAGATATATGGCCAGTCTCACCCTGATAAATGGTGCCCAATCTTTTCCGCTTTTGGAACACTCTGCACATTTTGCTTCGCCATATTCTAAGAGCTGTAACTATTTTATTTTTTCTCCTCCGGAGCTCTGTTATGGCTTATTTGCTACGGGACAATCTGTAGCTTTCATTGGCACCATTTTGGGGTACGTGCAATTTTTTTATGACTTTTTATAAAAAATTTTGGCAAGCAGGGTGACCAAAAACCAGCAATTCTGACAATGTTTTTTATTCTTTTTTTTTTTTTTTTTACATTGTTCACCGTGGGCTATAAATGACAATTTTACTTTATTCTGCACGTCGATACGATTACAGCGATACCATATATATATATATATATATATATATATATATATATATATATACACTACCGTTCAAAAGTTTGGGGTCACCCAGACAATTTTGTGTTTTCCATGAAAACTCACACTTATATTTATCAAATGAGTTGCAAAATGACTAGAAAATATAGTCAAGACATTGACAAGGTTAGAAATAATGATTTTTATTTGAAATAATAATTTTCTCCTTCAAACTTTGCTTTCGTCAAAGAATGCTCCATTTGTAACAATTACAGCATTGCAGACCTTTGGCATTCTAGCTGTTAATTTGCTGAGGTAATCGGGAGAAATGTCACCCCATGCTTCCAGAAGCCCCTCCCAGAAGTTGGATTGGCTTGTTGGGCACTTCTTGCGTACCATACGGTCAAGCTGCTCCCACAACAGCTCTATGGGGTTGAGATCTGGTGACTGCGCTGCCCACTCCATTACAGATAGAATACCAGCTGCCTGCTTCTTCCCTAAATAGTTCTTGCATAATTTGGAGGTGTGCTTTGGGTCATTGTCCTGTTGTAGGATGAAATTGGCTCCAATCAAGCGCTGTCCACAGGATATGGCATGGCGTTGCAAAATGGAGTGATAGCCTTCCTTATTCAAAATCCCTTTTACCTTGTACAAATCTCCCACTTTACCAGCACCAAAGCAAGACCAGACCATCACATTACCTCCACCATGCTTGACAGATGGAGTCAGGCACTCTTCCAGCATCTTTTCAGTTGTTCTGCGTCTCACAAATGTTCTTCTGTGTGATCCAAACACCTCAAACTTCGATTAGTCTGTCCATAACACTTTTTTCCAATCTTCCTCTGTCCAATATCTGTGTGCTTTTGCACATATTAATCTTTTCCTTTTATTAGCCAGTCTCAGATATGGCTTTTTCTTTGCGGGTACTATTTAATTAAGCTGCCAGTTGAGGACCTGTGAGGCGTCTATTTCTCAAACTAGAGACTCTAATGTACTTGTCTTGTTGCTCAGTTGCTCAGCTGGACCTCCCACTTCTCTTTCTACTCTGGTTAGAGCCTGTGTGTGCTGTCCTCTGAAGGGAGTAGTACACACCATTGTAGGAAATCTTGAGTTTCTTGGCAATTTCTCGCATGGAATAGCCTTTATTTCTAAGAACAAGAATAGACTGTCGAGTTTCACATGAAAGCTCTCTTTTTCTAGCCATTTTGAGAGTTTAATCGAACCCACAAATGTAATGCTCCAGATTCACAACTAGCTCAAAGGAAGGTCAGTTTTATAGCTCCTCTAAACCACAAAACTGTTTACAGCGGTGCTAACAAAATTGCACAAGGGTTTTCATGTGTTTTCTAATCATCAATTAGCCTTCTAACACAGTTAGCAAACACAATGTACCATTAGAACACTGGAGTGATGGTTGCTGGAAATGGGCCTCTATACACCTATGTAGATATTGCATTAAAAACCAGACGATTGCAGCTAGAATAGTCATTTAGCACATTAACAATGTATAGAGTGTATTTCTGATTAATTTAATGTTATCTTCATTGAAAAAAACTGTGCTTTTCTTTCAAAAATAAGGACATTTCTAAGTGACCCTAAACTTTTGAACGGTAGTGTAAATATATATATATATTTATATATATTTATGTTTTGCAGCGTTGGCACCGTAAAATCACTTTTTTAAAATTTATTTTTTGTGTCACCATATTCTGAAAGCCATAACTTTTTTATTTTTCAGTCAAAAAAACTGTGTAAGGGCTTGTTTTTTGTGGGACCTATGTAGCGTAATGTATTATAACTCTCATTGTGACGCTGACAGTGTTTTTGAGACATTTTTTATTTTGCGTGTGCACATACATTTACTCTGACAGGAAGACTAACAGAACCAGCCGGGGGCTTCTGTACATGGCAGCGTCTGGCCTCCGGTTGCCATGCCAACCATCGGCACCCCCTTTCAATCACAACGTGGGGGCTGCCGATCTCACGCATTTAAGGGGTTAATTGCCAATATCAGTGGTGATGGACCGCTGGCCGGCAACAGTGGAGTGTCAGCTGCCGTAGACAGCTGACCTCCTGCTTCCCTGTGCATACTGTCATCGACAGTGTGCATCGGGAACGACTCAGTAACTTCCTGTCGCTCTGAAAGGAAGCTTATCAGAACCAGCCGGAGGCTGGTCCACATAGGCTTCTGTAAATGGCAGACCCGGAGGCCATTGTCTGGCCTCCGGTTGCCATGCCCACCATCAGCACCCCATGAGATCGCATCGTGGGGGCTGCCAATCTGCTACAAACCCCTTAAATGATGCGATCGCAATAAATCGCTGCATTTAAGGGGTTAATTGACAAAATCAGCCGCAATGGACCGCGGGCCAGCAAGAGTCGGAGACAGCTGACTTCCCGGTTCCCGGTGCTCACTCTCACCGACAGTGTGCACCGGGAACGACTCAGTAACAGTACGCCCTGGTGCGCGAAGCCCTGGTGCGCAAAGTAACCTCCCACCAGAATGTACAGTTGTGTCCTGGTGCACCCAGGGGTTAAAAAATTCATTTATTTCAAAAATCTACTTCAAAGGTGTACATAGCCTTTAATTTACTGAAACTGTACAACACCTTTCTGGATTTCGGTGTTTTATTTGCTCCTTACATTACACATTTCTTTTCCTCAAACTATATGCATTCCATTCCATGTGTTGATATAAATCATGTATTGGTGGGAGTTTTAGCAAGTTCAGCAGGTTTGACTAGAGAAAACAATAAGCAAAGAATGACAATTGCAAAACTTACCCTGTGTTGAGCCGTAAAGAATTTACATGTGGAATCCATCTAGAAAAATAACCCTAAGGTAATCTCGCTCCAAAACACAAACGGGTTATTGATATCACTGGTGTCTCAATGGCTGCCCTATGTGGATAGGTATTATGAATTCAGGAATAGGACATAGAAGACATTTATACCGTGGACATAGCCATTTTGTGGGCAATACCGCCGAGAATCCTGGATATTAGTCCCAAAAGCCAGGCAGTAGTTTCCCTTTCATCACTCCAATCATATCATTTCTTTCTTGTTGCAAAGTCTATTGAGCAAAGTGGACGCACCACGGGACGAGTTGTACTTTGTGTAGGTGGATTTTTTTGGTACATTTACATTACCATTTAATTTATATAAATTTTTATTTTGGCAAAAATGAAGAAAAAAGCAGTTCCGCTTCAGTTTGTTTTTTTTTGTTTTTTTTTTACAGCATACACTAATCATCATAAATGATGTTATACATTTGTTGTGCAGATTGTTATACTCATGGTGATTCCAAATACGTGTATATTATTTATGTTTTGGGACTTATATTTTGTAAAGTTTATTAACAATAAAAAAATTTGCATTTGTGTGCATTTTTTTTGCTGATTTTTTTACATTTAACATGACTTTTTTTCTTTTACTCATTTAACTCTTTTTTTTTTTATATATATATCATGGGGGATTTTTCATTTTGATTTAGATTTTTTTTAACTGTAAGGTACTAGCATATATCTATATGCCAGTGCATTAGCCTGTGTACTGATAGCACACAGGCAGTTGTTAGGGCATACCTGAGTATGCCCTAACAACAGGAAATATGGTCAGACAGCCCTGGAGTCCTTCAATGGACCCTGGGCTGTTTGGCCATAAGAGGTATGGCCATCGATCGTGCCACAGAGATTCCCTGTGACGCGATCAAAAGGTGGTCCCCCTTCCCATTTTCCCTTTGAATGCTGCGATCAGCTTTAATAGTGGCATTCAAAGAGTTAACAGCAGAGAGAAGAGGTTTCTCTTATCTCCGCCATTAGAGCGAGGCCTCGGCTGTGTATTACAGCCATTGCCCCGCTCCTGATCGTGTGGGCACACTTGCTGTGCCCGCGCGATGAGCATGACGTCTATGCTCGTCATGATGACGCAACGTCTAGCCGCTCATGACGAGCATAGACAGCGTGTCACTAACCAGTCAATTTACTTTTGATGCTTTTATATGACAACAACAACAACATTGTTCCCCTTTTTATTTCCAACAACATATACTGTATACTGACTTCATCATTTTGTCTCATTTATTGGGTTCTTGGTTTCATTAAAGGTTATGTACGCTTCTGAAAACTATTTCACAGATTACATATAGAGATAAAGAGGTTTCCACGTTCTGACAACTGATGACCTATCCACCGGATAGGTTATAAGTATATGATTAGTGCGGGTCCGACACCCGAAACCCGCACTGATCAGCTGCTGCGGCAGCCTCCGTGCACCGGACCATATTCCCGGAAGCAGATGGCTCGGATCAAAGAATAGTGGCCGAGCTGCAGTACTGCAGCTCTGCTCCTATTCGAGTGAATAGGAGCAGAGCCACAGTTCTGCCGAATGGCCGCTATGCAGTGGCCGGAGCCATCTGCTTCCGGCTCCAACTACTGCATACTGTTCAAAATATGTGGTGCCCGGAGGCAGCAAGATCAGCTGATCGGTGCGGGGGTTTCGGACCCACACCGACCATATACTGATAACCTATCCGGTGGATAGGTCATCAGTTGACTGAACGTGGAAAACCCCTTTAACCTGCATACATAAAAGGTTGAGTAACTCTTCTGATCCTGAGTGACTGCATTGTACTTCAGAACTGCATTCACAATTCTGCTGATTGTCACTAGAAACAGTCAACAAGCTTATCGATATACACAGCCCTAGCAGCTTGGCTGAGCTCTTAAAATGCTAGGGGATGTTTAAATAAATCAGACTTCTGTAAAGTGGCAGGTGTAAAGACTGTGTTACCAAGGGATTTGATGTGGGGCTAAACTGAGGAGCAGAGTCGAAGGGGACCCCAGATATTCACCCTTCAACCTCTGTATGAAGACTGGACTTTGCTACTGGGGAACCCCAGGTCGCTAGCCCCAGAGTAGTCTACCTTGGTAACGGACAACGAAAACAGGCGTAGTACAAAATCAGACAGAATTCCAGGTTAGGTATAGCAAAAGTCAGGGTAGGCAGCAGATGGGCACTCACAGTTGGTAAAGCAAAAGGTCAGGGCAGGTGACTGAGGTTAATCATGGGTCCCAAGCAGGAGGTCAGAGCAGACAAACCCTTTAAATTGCATTCTCTATTAATTTGCCTACAGGGTAATGTTCAAAACTATGATATGAAAGCCTCTCTGGTGAATTCTCAAAATTTCAAAAACACAAAATTAAATTGCTTAGGAGAAATTATGTCTCAAAGATTTAGGCTGCTTTGTAGAAGAATCTGTCCTTTCCTGGTCTTGGTCCTGTGCTACTGCCGGTTAGTGTTGTCAGAGGGGAAGTGGTGTGGATCAAAATTACTATATGGGCCACATCAATGTCCATATCCCAAATGTTGCTACTTGCAGTCATACGATGTCATGAAACTGCACGCATAGTAGAGATCTGGAAGAGTTTATGAAAGAATACATACAATTCTGCATTTACAATATATTTATGGGGACATCATCGAAATCTCTATTTCTTGTTTCAGCTGTGAAAAGTTTTCCTTGTATTTTCTACTTTTGGAAACATTAGTTTGTATTAATATGTGTCAACATTTCCTCTTTCATTGTTTTATAAATTTTTTCATTATCTTGGTGTTTTGTTGTCTTTGGTCAAAATGTTGTCTATTTTTATCATTACTAAGGTGCGGCTCTCGTAAAACTGGATTTTCATGGTAAACATAGCTCTGCATCTGAAGCAAAAAAATAAAATAAAAAATGTGGTCTGACTTGCTTTACTTTAAAGAAGTTTTTTTAGTGGTGGGTAGGAGGAGAATTTCTGTGATGAAAACAAAAAAAAAACAAAACACTCAAATATATGGGGTAGGGTTTTTCTTTTAAAAAAAATAAATAAAATCATATTTTACCAGAAATACATATTTGTAAAAGCAAATAGGGAAATTTTTAAAATATAAGGACTCATGCACATGACTGTATTACAGTTCTGTTTTATACGGTGCTGTAATAGGGCGTCTATAGAGGTAC
The DNA here is from genome assembly GCF_050947455.1 of Rhinoderma darwinii. Classification (NCBI taxonomy): domain Eukaryota; kingdom Metazoa; phylum Chordata; class Amphibia; order Anura; family Rhinodermatidae; genus Rhinoderma; species Rhinoderma darwinii. The sequence goes on from NC_134690.1 coordinate 69,729,799, forward strand.
ATGGGGCCTCTACATATTTTGGACTGCATGTATGGTGCTTTATTTGGTTACTATATGAGTTGCAAGTACTTCCTTATGAGTACTGTACTGAGTCATGCAGATTTTAAATATGTAGATCAATGATGTGTGCTAAAGTCTCTGCAATCGCTGTGGATTCTATATACCCAAAATTCTGCAAAAAAAAAATGACAGTACAATGCATGTTAATATAGCTTTTAAAACCCCATTTACATGAAGTCTAAGAAAACAGCGCAGATTTCAGGTCAAGCAGCAGATTTTTTATATCCGCATCATTCGTATTATTTTGTGGAATTGCCAAGAATTTCACCCTTTGCAATGCAAGTCCACTGAAAAATCTGCATGGAATAAATGCTAATTTTTCAGTGGATTCGCAGCTTTTTGCCATGGTGGATTTGTAGCAAGATCTGTATCAGATTTTTTTTTTATGGCCAACCCAAGTATATTGATGCAAACACTTAGTCCCCATTTCCTTCAATACTTTGTTTTCTCATTTTTTGTTTTAGACCAACATTTGCTTCCAGCCCCTGAAAATATCTCTGTGGTCTCTATCAACCTGAAGCATTTTCTGCACTGGGATCCAGTAATGGCAGCCGGAAATGTGACTTATTCTGTTCAATCTCAAGGGTAATGACTGATTTACTTTGTGTTCCTTCATTGTGTCTTCCGATTTCTTTATATGTTAAGGAAGTGGAACATCTTGAATGATTCAGGTTCTTGTTATTTGGGAGTGTACCTCCTGCGCCTAGATACCTTCTAGTTTATATATGTGACTATCCAGTATACAAGGCTGAACTTTGAAAGGTCCAGTATGGCTGACCTAGGACATTAGGGTAGAATGTAAAGTTTACGTGGACAGACAGACAGTTCTCTAATATCTATCACCAGGAAAACAAGGATCATGAATGTTTGGTCTCTTACCTATACAATCCTATGTTGCTTCTTTCATGCCTCCCAACCATCCCGGATCCAGCGGGACAGTCCTGAATTCCAGACGGTGTGCCGCTGCCCCGGGTGATCTGCGGCATGTTGTCAACATGATCTATATCTGCAGAATGCAGATACAGTTGAATTCAATTGTGTAGCAGGGAGACTTTTTGCAGTGCTTGAAAGTTGGAAGGTGTTTCTGGAGATAAGTGGCACAAGAGGTGTCTGAAAGCCATTTTTCACTTTTTAGTCTATTACAACAACATGAAATACAGAGATATTGCCATTTTTAAATTCAGTTGTCATTTTTTTGTAAAGGTGACAACAGGAAGTGCAATCATATTTGTTGTCACATTTAGTAGACTTGAGATGAGAAAATATGATCCTTTTTCGACACTCGTCTCCATGGATTGTGTCTAGTATTGCAGCCCAGCCAAAAATGATACTCCATATAAATGATAAAGCTACATGATTTTCTTTTATTTTACTGTCATTAGTCCAAAAAGATAGAATAGTGAAACAGGCAATTGACAAACTTTCAAATCGTATTAGACAATATAACCCAAAACCGTGTTAAATCACTTCCTATGGGCTGAGCAAAAGCTCAAATGATTGGTTGGTTTTATGAGCTCAATAATATTGGCCTCCCCTTAATCAATTTTTGGTCTCATCGAAGAATTCCAATTCCCTGCCGACTGGAGTTTAGCCAGAGGGATAAAGGACCATTCACACTAGACAATAATCATTCGATTCTCTTATTTCCAAGCTATCTTAACCACTTACTGACCAGTAGCTTTACCCCCATTTCTGACCAGGCATATTTTCAAGTTTTAGCCATGTGCCAATTTAAAAGCAAATGATTGTATTCCAACCTACATGTATTTGGTCTTTTTCTCAGAACATATTGGGCTTCTATAATGTGTAAAAAAAATAAGTGAAATATGAAACTTTTTAAAAAATGTAGAAGAAAAAAAGGGAAACATTAAAAAAAAATGTAAATATGTAATTTTAGGTGAATTGGCGTGTTTATGCATATGATCTCTACTAATTTATATGGATTGGTGAGTGAATGGCTGTCCCTCCTCCACCACAGATGTAAACTGTTTATAGTTTAATAGTTTAATACGTAGTAATAGTGGGGTTCACCGGCTTGTGTCGCCCACTACTACTACCTCCTTTATATCAGGGTCACTAGGGTTATGTCTAGTTCCCCTAACTTTTTCGTATACTAACGTCAATCTAATTGCTTTGCTACTAAGTAAGGGAATACAATTGTATAGTAAATAAAAGTTAATATTTATTATTACAAACAGTAATCACTCTTAGATATAAAATACACCAAACACAGTAAATAATCACAGTATAGTATCAGTGTATTCTAATACACATAACAAGTAATATGTATTGAATGCACTAACACTACACCGGGCACAGTATTATTAACAAGGTATTACAATACTAATCTATACCACCACCCACTTATCTAAACATACATATAATTTGCTTTACAATACACACACACTCACTGTTTCTGTCCCACTCCCTCTTAACTATACCTGTCCCTGTACACTAAGGGTTAACAAGGGAGGTGGAGGATAAAGGGTTACCAGGGGATATTCAGGTAAAGGGTTAACAATGGGAACATGGGATATGCAGGTAATGGGCAGGCAGGTTGGAAAGGGTTAACTAGGGATGTACACAAGGGAAATGTAAGTTTAGTAAAGGGTTAACCAGGGGATGTGCAGGTAATGTGAGGCAGGTGGGAAAGGGTTACCTAAGGGAAATGTGGGTAGGTAAAGGGTTAACCAGGGGATGTGCAGGTAATGTGAGGGTTGGAAGGGTTAAACTAGGGGAAGGTAAGGGTTTACTCAGGGGAAGATACGAGCGTATGGGAGAGAGGGTTAAAGTGCAGGGCTAGGGGGGGGGGGGGGTGTGCTCTAGGGGAATAGGCAGAGAGAGAGAGAGAGGTGGGAACGCTCGTTGTCCAGGGGAGTGAAAGGGCTAAATGCAGCTGTTGCTGCACTTGATACTTAGCATGTAGATGGAGGACGTTGGTGGAGTAGGAGCAGGAGAGCCGCTTCGTTGGTGGAGAGGTGGGGGAGGCAGGATCCACTGAGCTCATCGGTCGGTGAAATGGTGAGGGAGGTAGGCTGCGCTGCTGAGCGTACCAACACATGGCTATTTAAACCCTGTCTGTACGCTCTAAAATGGGTGCGAGTGGCGCTCGCCCCCGGCTAACATCTCAATAGGGGACACTTCCCTTTACATAAATATTTACTACTAGTGATCATTTCATGTTTTTACATTTCTTTTCACTGTTATATTCACTATGCACCTATGTTATATATGTGCTACACGTTTGCTGTGCACTTTGTACATTGATTATATTAATGATGTATTTAAATTGTATCACTTTGCTTGAAAAAAGTTCCATGGTGGATCTGAAACATCGCTTGGCATTTAACAATGGCAAATGAAACCAAAGATTTTTACACTGGACCTTGCTGGAATGCTTTAACTTTCTTCATTGTATGGTATTTTGAGCTGTGGATTAAGCTCTAGCTGCTTTGGACCCACCACCTTACTGCCTAAGGGCAGATTTACACGAGCATGTGCGTTTTGCGCGTGCAAAAAACGCAGCGTTTTGCGCGCGCAAAAGGTACTTGACAGCTCCGTGTGTCATGACCATATGGTGTGCGGCTGCGTGCTTTTCGCGCAGCCGCCATCATTATGACACTCCTTATGTTTGTAAACAGAAAAGCACATGGTGCTTTTCTGTTTGCAATCATAGTTTGCCTGCTGTTGCGCGAATCACGCACGTCCCACAGAGGTGCCTCCGTGTGGCATGCGTGATTTTCATGCACCCATTGAGTTCAATGGGTGCGTGATGCGTGAAAAACGGGCAAATATAGGACATGTCGTGAGTTTTACGCAGCGGACTCACGCTGCGCAAAAATGACTGACAGCTCCATAGACTAGCATAGGTGCGTGCGATGCGCGTGAAAAGCGTGTGAAAATCCGCCCTAAGTGCTGTTTCAACTGAATTTTTCTGCATACACATTACTGTGCAAAAGTTTAAGTCAGTTTTGGAAAAATGCTGCAAAGTAAGAATGCTTTCTAAAATAGAAATGTTAATAGTTTTTTATAAAAAAATTTAACAAAATGCAAAGTGAATGAACAGAAGAGAAATCTAAATGATATCAATATTTGGTGTGACCACCCTTTGCCTTCAAAACAGAATCAATTCTTCTAGGTACACATGGACACAGTTTTTGAAGGAACTCGGCAGGGAGTTTGTTCCAAACATCTTGGAGAACTAACCACAGATCTTCTGTAGATTTAGGGCATGACCAGACGTTGCGGAATTGCTCTGGAATTCCGCTGTGGACAGTCCGCTGCGGAAATCCGCAGCGTACACGTTTCTCCATTGCTTTCCACACCTTTTTCGTTAAGTTCGTTAACACGTTGCGGAAAATTCCGCTGCGGAGCATAGGCTGTGGTGCGGAATTTGGTGTCCGCAGCATACACTGGTTGGAATTTCTCAATTGACTTCAATGGAGAGTCAAAATTCCGCAATGAAGTCCGCAGATGTTATGTGTGTTGCGTAGCGTATTTGTTTTACGAACATGACATTTCTTCATTCTGGTTGGACCTCTGTATTTCTAGGTCTATAGCCAGACTGAGGAAGTCAATGGGGCTCCCGTAATTACGGGTGACTACGTGTGTGCACCCGTAATTACGGGAGCGTTGCTAGGCGACGTTAGTAAATAGTCACTGTCCAGGGTGCTGAAAGTATTAAACGATCGGCAGTAACTGTTTCAGCACCCTGGACAGTGACTTCCGATCACAATATACATCAACCTGTTAAAAAAATAGAAGTTCCTACTTACCGAGAACTCCCTGCTTCTTCCTCCAGTCCGGCCTCCCGGGATGACGTTTCAGTCAAAGTGGCGGCTACAGCCAATTACAGGCCAATCACAGGCTGCAGCGGTCACATGGACTGCTGCGTCCTCCAGGGAGGTCGGGCTGAATGTTGAAAGACCACCAAGACAAAGGCCGGGTAAGTAAGAATTTCTTTTACTTTTACTAAGGAAAGGGCTGTCCCTTCTCTTATTCTGCACTAATAGAGAGAAGGGAAGTACTTTCACCTCAATACGCAACGGCTAGTCTGCATCAATTTACTGCCCATTTTAGGCAGATCCGCAACAGAATCTGCAACGCAGATTCTGTGCGGCATTGATGCGGACAGTGTATGCAGAACTCCGCCACGTCTGGTCATGCCCTTAGTGTTCCTCAAATCCTTCTGTCTTTTTGTGTAATCCCAGACAAACTTAATGATGTTGAGATCAGGGCTCTTGGGGACCATATCATCACTTCCAGGGCTCCTTGTTTTTCTTTACACTGAAGATAGTTCTTAATAACATTGGCTGTATGCAGGGCCGCCATCAGGAATTTCTGGGCCCCATACAGCCAAGATGTCTGGGCCCCCCCCTCCATTACCGGGGGTGGGCAACGGAGATTGTGGCACTCACGTTTGTACATTATTCGCATTAACTGATTTTGGTGCTGATGTCAATTACAGTGAAGGAAACCATGGAGCCGTCAGTGACCGGTTAATTCTCCGGATTTTGATCTATTTAGCTAAAACGTATCCGACTGTATGGCATACAGTGGGATACGTCGCCTGGGGAATGGCCCAGGGGAAACTCCTGAAGTCACTGCCCATGAACAGGGCTGGAGCCTTCTACTAGCGCTCTGCCCAGGGACTCTGGCACCTTTCCTGATGTCCATATACGTAAAGTGACATCTGAAGTTTTGCAAAGTCTGAGTACACGGCCGGAGCGTCGGCAACGCTCTGGCCAGGGATTCCGGCCCTGGAGAATCCACTGACGTCACTTTACATATATGGACAGTGATGTCAGGAGCTTTCCCAGGGATAAAGTCAGCGGGTAGAGCACTCGTGATGCTGCCTGGGGACTCCGGAATAACAAAGTCTACTACACTATTCCATCCTTCAAAAAGAAGGTAAACCGACGTCTACCAGCCCGATGGAGGCTAAAAGGACATAATGGAGCCCTGTGAATGATAGTCTACGTTGTTTATACTGTAAGGTAGGAGATTTCCTGACGTACACGATAAACTTAGAGCAACAACACGATGTGAAGGGGGAAGGGTGGGGGAAGCGCTTGTGAGGATGTAAGGAGAACTAATGCTCCGCTCTTACGTTGCCATTAAAGTTCAATGTGTTTTTCCACAGCAAAAAATCGGAGGCTTTCCCTTTGATTCCTGGCGCAGATGCTACAAGCGTGTAGCAGATCTGCACGAGAATAAGGCCCTGTTCACACAGAGTTGTTTGCCACATTTTTTTCAGCGGAAACCGCGGCAAAAAACATCTGAAATCACCTCCTATTGATTTCAACGGGAGAGGAAGGCGTTTTTTTCCCGCGAGAGAAAGAAGCGACATGCTCTTTCTTCAGGCATTTCCGTCTCTGACCTCCCATTGACATCAATGGGAGGCAGAGAAAGCCTGAAGGAATTTCAAGGCAGATTTTTCTGCCTGCAAAAAGCTGTGTGAACAAGGCCTAAGTCCCATTGTCATTCAAAGTTGCTCATCCTCGGCTTTTCCATGTAATATTAGTCGCCCGCTACTTATTGCTGCGGCGGATTTCTTTTCATGGTGCGGACAAAAATACACGTGGAAAATTTTTCACAGCATGTGAACTGGGTTGCGGAAACCTCATATTCATGGGATGCAGAATCATCGGCATGTCATCAGAATCCGTATCAAATCCAACATGTGTGAACGGGGCCATAGTGGGAGTTCAAAAAATCTCTGTTAGGCCAAATGCACACGATACTTATCACGTGCAAATTTGTCGCGGGTATTTTCGTGCGGCAAATCCGCAGTGTAATACTGGACCAGCAAAGTAAATGAGATCAAGAAATCTCATTTACATGTCGCATTTTCTGCACAAAAATTTACCTGCGGTACGTATTTGAAAATATGCTACAGGTCACTTTATCTTGCGTTTCCGCTTGTGAATGGTTTCTGACTAGTTTAAAAAATAATAAAAAAATCTGCAGCATAAAACCTTCACCTATTTCCGCATCAAAAAGTTAAAACTGCACCTAAAAACTAATCAAAAAACGCACTAATACGTGCAGATATTACCTGCGGAATTACCTGCGGTTTTGATGCAGATTTTGTGCGCCAAATTCCTCAATGTGTGCGTTACAGAATTTGCTGGGGATTTACAGCAAATTAACCCTTTACATTGTTTAGGATAAAATAAGTTACAATTCTGCAACATTAGGGTATGTTCACACAGCTTATTTTCGGCCGTTTTTTTGGCCGTAAACGTCCGAAATATCAGAAGCAGAACGCCTTCAAACATCTGCCCATTGATTTCAATGAGAAAAAAACGGCGTTGTGTTCCAATGGGCCGTTCTTTTTACAACTGCCGCGTAAAAAAACGGCCACGAAAAAGAAGTGCAGGTCATTTCTTCAGACGTTTCTGGAGCCGTTTTTTCATTGACTATAAAAAAACAGCTCCAAAAACGTCCGTAAAAAACACAGCGAAAAACACGAGTTTGCTTAAAAAACTTCTGAAAATCAGGAGCTGTTTTCGCTTGAATATCTCCGTATTTTCAGACTGTTTTTGCTAATTGTGTGAACATACCCTAATAGGCATGCAGCGTATTTAACCCCTTCCCTCCTCAGCCATTTTTTGGATTTTAACTTTTCTTTTTTCCTCTCCGCCTTCCAAAAGCTATAATTTTTTTTACTTGAGGGCTTGTTTTTTTGCGGTACAAGTTGTAGTTTTTCATGGCACCATTTATTGTACCGCATAATGTACTGGGAAGCTGAAAAAATATTATTTGTGGGGTGAAACGGGCATGAGGTTTTGACAAACCCCATTCACATGAGTTAGGACTTATTCAGACTAACGTGTTAATCGTCCATGTGAAGGATGTTTTTTTTAATGGCCGTCACACGGCTGCATGTATTTCTATAAGGATATTCACATGGTCGTTGTTCTGAAGCCTATTTTTGTGCGTTTTCACGGATCCCTCAATAGACTCAAGTCTGTGAAAACGGGTCCCGCACGGCTGCAGATCGGCCACGAAAAACGGCCGTTCTTCACGTCTGATTTCACACACGTTGGTCTGAATATTGCCTTAGGCCTTATTTACACGGACGTGTCCATTTTGCACGCGCAAAAAACGCTGCGTTTTGCGTTAGCAATAGTTCAGTGTGGCATCAGCATATGGTGCGTGGCTGCATGATTTTCGCGCAGCCGGCATCATTATGACACTCTGTTCTGATGTTACAACACAGTAAAGAAGGAGGGGCGTTGCGAGGGGGGGGCCCGTGAGCGTTGCGAGGGGGGGCAGCAACAGTCCGAGGGGGGGGGCGACGGCAGCCCGGCGGGCCCCTTTACTTCTTCCATGTGGCCGGGTCCCTGGCGGGAGTACCAGTAATACCCGCCTGATGGCGGCCCTTGCTGTATGTTTGAGGTAGTTATTCTGCTGCAGACTAAATTTGGAGCCAATCAAACGCCTCCCTGATAGTATTAGATGATGGATAAGTATCTGCCCGTATTTCTCAGCATTAAGTACACCATTAAAGGGGTTGTCCGGGGACAAATTTATTTTTTAAAAAGTTACATTGCATTCATATTTTTATGTAAAAAGAAGTCCGTTACTAATGTACTTTAATTTAAAATTCAGTACTAAATGGTGCCGTTTAAACCCGGTGTTCCCTGTAGTCCTGTAGCTTTTCTAATATTGATGACATGGCCCCACGTGACTGAGGGCTTGCTTCCTGTGCAGTTCGTGTCGGTGTGTTATCAATGGCATGAATGAACGCAAGGGGCAGTCGCATTTCCTATTGCTGGAGTCCCCGAGCAGAGCATTAGCTAGCCCTTTGCTCGGGACTCTAGCACTGCTCCCGACATTTGTTCACTGACTTCAGGGGTTTCCTATAGCTGGAGTTCCCGAGCAGAGCATTAGCTGATGCTCTGCTCGGGGACTCCACTACTGCTGCAAATGTCACTGTCCATATATGGACAGTGACTTTAGGGGTTTCCTATAGATGGAGACCCAGAGCTCTGCCTGGGGACACCCGTACTGCTGCCAACGTCACTGTCCATATATGGACAGTGACGTCGGCAGCAGTACGGGAGTCCCCAGGCAGAGCATCAGCTGATGCTCTGCCTGGGGACTCCAAGATTTGTGCCAACGTCACTGTCACTGTATATATATGGACAGTGATGTCGTCAGCAGTACGGGAGTCCCCAGGCAGAGCATCAGCTTATAGGTGCAAGGAAGTCTAAGACTTCAAACAATACAATATCCAAAACTGGTGACAGCACTCTGCAAACACTAATGCCACCAAAACAATAAATAAATAAATAAATAAATATGCATTGCTGCTGAATCTACTTACAATATTGAGGTTCCTAGCGCACATTGTGATCAAATTGTGTGAGCCTACTTGTCACAACAAGGCGACCTCTATGAGGTGGGTACCTACAATGCTCCTTCCTTGCACCTCTATACATGTTTTGTTTCATTTTGTTGGTATGTGCTGATCAAACTTTGTTGTCTCTTATGTATTGGATATATGTGGAGTTGACTGCCTTTATTTTTGATCTTGCACTCCTCCCATTCTGCCCTGGGTGATTTTAATTAGTTTAATGCTGGTTCCTACCATCCCCAAGTATATGTTGGCTTAGTCCCAGTTCTGGGTGTATGAGCAGTGTAGGTACCCAACTCACAGAGGTCGCCTTGTCGTGGCAGATGGGCTCACACAATTTGATCAAAATGTGCGCTAAGAACCTCACTATTGTAAGTGGATTCAATAGCAATGCTTATTTATTTGTAGTGTTTAGGTGGCATTAGTGCTCGCAGTGTGCTGTTGCCATTTTTGGATATTGTATTGTTTGCAGTCTTAGGCTTCCTTGCACCTGTATAAACGTTTTGTTTCATTTTGTTGGAATGTGCTGATCAAACTCTGTTGTCTCTTTTATATATATATATATATATATATATATATATATATATATATATATATATACACTGCCGTTCAAAAGTTTGGGGTCACCCGGACAATTTTGTGTTTTCCATGAAAACTCACACTTATATTTATCAAATGAGTTGCAAAATGACTAGAAAATATAGTCAAGACATTGACAAGGTTAGAAATAATGATTTTTATTTGAAATAATAATTTTCTCCTTCAAACTTTGCTTTCAATAAGTGGGCCTTCTGGAAGCATGGGGTGAAATTTCTCGCGATTACCTCAGCAAATTAACAGCTAGAATGCCAAAGGTCTGCAATGCTGTAATTGCTGCAAATGGAGCATTCTTTGACGAAAGCTGTGTCTGGCACTATGTACAGGGGGCTGTGTGGAGCTTTCTACAGGGAGGCTGTGTGTGGAGCTATTTACAGGGGGGCTGTGTGTGGAGCTATTTACAGGGGGGCTGTGTGTGGAGCTATCTACAGGGGGCTGTGTGTGGAGCTATGTACAGGGGGCTGTATCTGGAGCTATCTACAGGGGGGCTGTGTCTGGCCCTATGTACAGGGGGGCTGTGTGGAGCAATCTACAGGGGAGCTGTACCTGGAGCTATCTACAGGGGGGCTGTGTGTGGCGCTATCTACAGGGGGGCTGTGTGTGGCGCTATCTACAGGGGGGCTGTGTGTGGCGCTATATACAGGGGGGCAGTGTGTGGAGCTATCTACAGGGGGCTGTGTGTGTGGCGCTGTGTACAGGTGGGCTGTGTGTGGAGCTATCTACAGGGGGCTGTCTGGCGCTATGTACAGGGGGGCTGTGCCTGGCGCTATGTACAGGGGGGCTGTGCCTGGCGCTATGTACAGGGGGGCTGTGTGTGGAGCAATCTACAGGGGGGCTGTATCTGGAGCTATCTACAGGGGGGCTGTCTCTGGAGTTATCTACAGGGGGGCTGTGTCTGGCGCTATGTGCAGGGGGCTGTGTGTGTGTGGAGCAATCTACAGGGGTACTGTGTGTGGAGCTATCTACAGGGAGGCTGTATCTGGAGCTTTCTACAGCAGGGGGGCTGTGTCTGGCGCTATGTGCAGGGGGGCTGTGTGTGTGTGTAGCAATCTACAGGGGGACTGTGTGTGTAGCTATCTACAGGGGGGCTGTGTGTGGGGCTATGTACAGGGGGGCTGTGTGTGGGGCTATGTACAGGGGGGCTGTGTGTGGAGCTATCTACAGGGGGCTGTGTGTGGAGCTATCTACAGGGGGGCTGTGTGTGGAGCCATCTACAGGAGCTGTGTGTGGAGCTATGTACAGGGGGGCTGTGTGTGGAGCTATGTACAGGGGGGCTGTGTGTGGAGATATCTACAGGGGGCTGTGTGTGGAGCTATGTACAGGGGGCTGTGTGTGGAGCTATGTACAGGGGGGCTGTGTGTGGAGCTATGTACAGGGGGGCTGTGTGTGTAGCTATCTACAGGGGGGCTGTGTGTGGAGCTATCTACAGGGGGGCTGTGTGTGGCGCTATCTACAGGGAGGCTGTATCTGGAGCTATCTACAGAGGGGCTGTATCTGGAGCTATCTACAGGGCGGCTGTGTCTGGTGCTATGTGCAGGGGGGCTGTGTGTGTGTGGAGCAATCTGCAGGGGGACTGTGTGTGGAGCTATCTACAGGGGGACTGTGTGTGGAGCTATCTACAGGGGGGCTGTGTGTGGAGCTATCTACAGGAGCTGTGTGTGGAGCTATGTACAGGGGGGCTGTGTGTGGAGCTATGTACAGGGGTACTGTGTGTGGAGCTATCTACAGGGAGGCTGTATCTGGAGCTTTCTACAGAAGGGGGGCTGTGTCTGGCGCTATGTGCAGGGGGGCTGTGTGTGTGTGTAGCAATCTACAGGGGGACTGTGTGTGGAGCTATCTACAGGGGGGCTGTGTGTGGAGCTATTTACAGGGGGGCTGTGTGTGGAGCTTTCTACAGGGGGCTGTGTGTGGAGCTATGTACAGGGGGGCTGTATCTGGAGCTATCTATAGGGGGGCTGTGTCTGGCCCTATATACAGGGGGGCTGTGTGGAGCAATCTACAGGGGAGCTGTACCTGGAGCTATCTACAGGGGGGCTGTGTGTAGCACTATCTACAGGGGGGCTGTGTGTGGCGCTATCTACAGGGGGGCTGTGTGTGGCGCTATATACAGGGGGGGGCAGTGTGTGGAGCTATCTACAGGGGGCTGTGTGTGTGGCACTGTGTACAGGTGGGCTGTGTGTGGAGCTATCTACAGGGGGCTGTGTCTGGCGCTATGTACAGGGTGGCTGTGCCTGGTGCTATTTACAGGGGGGCTGTGCCTGGCTCTATGTACAGGGGGGCTGTGTGTGGAGCAATCTACAGGGGGGCTGTGTGTGTAGCTATCTACAGGGAGGCTGTATCTGGAGCTATGTACAGGGGGGCTGTATCTGGAGCTATGTACAGGGGGGCTGTGTCTGTGTGTCTGGCCCTATGTACAGGGGGGCTGTGTGGAGCAATCTACAGGGGAGCTGTACCTGGAGCTATCTACAGGGGGGCTGTGTGTGGCACTATCTCCAGGGGGGCTGTGTGTGGCGCTATCTACAGGGGGGGCAGTGTGTGGAGCTATCTACAGGGGGCTGTGTGTGTGGCGCTGTGTACAGGTGGGCTGTGTGTGGAGCTATCTACAGGGGGCTGTCTGGCGCTATGTACAGGGGGGCTGTGCCTGGCGCTATGTACAGGGGGGCTGTGCCTGGCGCTATGTACAGGGGGGCTGTGTGTGGAGCTATCTACAGGGGGGCTGTGTCTGGCGCTATGTGCAGGGGGCTGTGTGTGTGTGGAGCAATCTACAGGGGTACTGTGTGTGGAGCTATCTACAGGGAGGCTGTATCTGGAGCTTTCTACAGCAGGGGGGCTGGTTCTGGCGCTATGTGCAGGGGGGCTGTATATGTGTAGCAATCTACAGGGGGACTGTGTGGAGCTATCTACAGGGGGGCTGTGTGTGGAGCTATTTACAGGGGGGCTGTGTGTGGAGCTATATACAGGGGGGCTGTATCTGGAGCTATCTACAGGGGGGCTGTATCTGGAGCTATCTACAGGGGGGCTGTGTCTGGCCCTATGTACAGGGGGGCTGTGTGGAGCAATCTACAGGGGAGCTGTACCTGGAGCTATCTACAGGGGGGCTGTGTGTAGGACTATATACAGGGGGGCTGTGTGTGGCGCTATCTACAGGGGGCTATGTGTGTGGCGCTATGTACAGGGGGGCTGTGCCTGGCGCTATGTACAGGGGGGCTGTGCCTGGCTCTATGTACAGGTAGGCTGTGTGTGGAGCTATCTACAGGGGGCTGTGTCTGGCGCTATGTACAGGGGGGCTGTGCCTGGCGCTATGTACAGGGGGGCTGTGCCTGGCTCTATGTACAGGGGGGCTGTGTGTGGAGCAATCTACAGGGGGGCTGTGTGTGTAGCTATCTACAGGGAGGCTGTATCTGGAGCTATGTACAGGGGGGCTGTATCTGGAGCTATCTACAGGGGGGCTGTGTCTGGCCCTATGTACAGGGGGGCTGTGTGGAGCAATCTACAGGGGAGCTGTACCTGGAGCTATCAACAGGGGGGCTGTGTGTGGCGCTATCTACAGGGGGGCTGTGTGTGGCGCTATCTACAGGGGGGCTGTGTGTGGCACTATCTACAGGGGGGGCAGTGTGTGGAGCTATCTACAGGGGGCTGTGTGTGTGGCGCTGTGTACAGGTGGGCTGTGTGTGGAGCTATCTACAGGGGGCTGTCTGGCGCTATGTACAGGGGGGCTGTGCCTGGCGCTATGTACAGGGGGGCTGTGCCTGGCGCTATGTACAGGGGGGCTGTGTGTGGAGCAATCTACAGGGGGGCTGTATCTGGAGCTATCTACAGGGGGGCTGTATCTGGAGTTATCTACAGGGGGGCTGTGTCTGGCGCTATGTGCAGGGGGCTGTGTGTGTGTGGAGCAATCTACAGGGGTTCTGTGTGTGGAGCTATCTACAGGGAGGCTGTATCTGGAGCTTTCTACAGCAGGGGGGCTGTGTCTGGCGCTATGTGCAGGGGGGCTGTGTGTGTGTGTAGCAATCTACAGGGGGACTGTGTGTGTAGCTACCTACAGGGGGGCTGTGTGTGGAGCGATTTACAGGGGGCTGTGTGTGGAGCTATCTACAGGGGGCTGTGTGTGGAGCAATCTACAGGGGAGCTGTACCTGGAGCTATCTACAGGGGGGCTGTGTGTGGCACTATCTACAGGGGGGCTGTGTGTGGCGCTATCTACAGGGGGACTGTGTGTGGAGCTATCTACAGGGAGGCTGTATCTGGAGCTATCTACAGAGGGGCTGTATCTGGAGCTATCTACAGGGGGGCTGTGTCTGGTGCTATGTGCAGGGGGGCTGTGTGTGTGGAGCAATCTGCAGGGGGACTGTGTGTGGAGCTATCTACAGGGGGGCTGTGTGTGGAGCCATCTACAGGAGCTGTGTGTGGAGCTATGTACAGGGGGGCTGTGTGTGGAGCTATGTACAGGGGGGCTGTGTGTGGAGATATCTACAGGGGGCTGTGTGTGGAGCTATGTACAGGGGGCTGTGTGTGGAGCTATGTACAGGGGGGCTGTGTGTGGAGCTATGTACAGGGGGGCTGTGTGTGTAGCTATCTACAGGGGGGCTGTGTGTGGAGCTATCTACAGGGGGGCTGTGTGTGGCGCTATCTACAGGGAGGCTGTATCTGGAGCTATCTACAGAGGGGCTGTATCTGGAGCTATCTACAGGGCGGCTGTGTCTGGTGCTATGTGCAGGGGGGCTGTGTGTGTGTGGAGCAATCTGCAGGGGGACTGTGTGTGGAGCTATCTACAGGGGGGCTGTGTGTGGAGCTATCTACAGGAGCTGTGTGTGGAGCTATGTACAGGGGGGCTGTGTGTGGAGCTATGTACAGGGGTACTGTGTGTGGAGCTATCTACAGGGAGGCTGTATCTGGAGCTTTCTACAGAAGGGGGGCTGTGTCTGGCGCTATGTGCAGGGGGGCTGTGTGTGTGTGTAGCAATCTACAGGGGGACTGTGTGTGGAGCTATCTACAGGGGGGCTGTGTGTGGAGCTATTTACAGGGGGGCTGTGTGTGGAGCTTTCTACAGGGGGCTGTGTGTGGAGCTATGTACAGGGGGGCTGTATCTGGAGCTATCTATAGGGGGGCTGTGTCTGGCCCTATATACAGGGGGGCTGTGTGGAGCAATCTACAGGGGAGCTGTACCTGGAGCTATCTACAGGGGGGCTGTGTGTAGCACTATCTACAGGGGGGCTGTGTGTGGCGCTATCTACAGGGGGGCTGTGTGTGGCGCTATATACAGGGGGGGGGCAGTGTGTGGAGCTATCTACAGGGGGCTGTGTGTGTGGCACTGTGTACAGGTGGGCTGTGTGTGGAGCTATCTACAGGGGGCTGTGTCTGGCGCTATGTACAGGGTGGCTGTGCCTGGTGCTATTTACAGGGGGGCTGTGCCTGGCTCTATGTACAGGGGGGCTGTGTGTGGAGCAATCTACAGGGGGGCTGTGTGTGTAGCTATCTACAGGGAGGCTGTATCTGGAGCTATGTACAGGGGGGCTGTATCTGGAGCTATGTACAGGGGGGCTGTGTCTGTGTGTCTGGCCCTATGTACAGGGGGGCTGTGTGGAGCAATCTACAGGGGAGCTGTACCTGGAGCTATCTACAGGGGGGCTGTGTGTGGCACTATCTCCAGGGGGGCTGTGTGTGGCGCTATCTACAGGGGGGGCAGTGTGTGGAGCTATCTACAGGGGGCTGTGTGTGTGGCGCTGTGTACAGGTGGGCTGTGTGTGGAGCTATCTACAGGGGGCTGTCTGGCGCTATGTACAGGGGGGCTGTGCCTGGCGCTATGTACAGGGGGGCTGTGCCTGGCGCTATGTACAGGGGGGCTGTGTGTGGAGCTATCTACAGGGGGGCTGTGTCTGGCGCTATGTGCAGGGGGCTGTGTGTGTGTGGAGCAATCTACAGGGGTACTGTGTGTGGAGCTATCTACAGGGAGGCTGTATCTGGAGCTTTCTACAGCAGGGGGGCTGGTTCTGGCGCTATGTGCAGGGGGGCTGTATATGTGTAGCAATCTACAGGGGGACTGTGTGGAGCTATCTACAGGGGGGCTGTGTGTGGAGCTATTTACAGGGGGGCTGTGTGTGGAGCTATATACAGGGGGGCTGTATCTGGAGCTATCTACAGGGGGGCTGTATCTGGAGCTATCTACAGGGGGGCTGTGTCTGGCCCTATGTACAGGGGGGCTGTGTGGAGCAATCTACAGGGGAGCTGTACCTGGAGCTATCTACAGGGGGGCTGTGTGTGGCACTATCTACAGGGGGGCTGTGTCTGGTGCAATGTACAGGGGGGCTGTATCTGGAGCTATCTACAGGGGGGGCTGTGTCTGGTGCTATGTACAGGGGGCTGTGTGTGGAGCTATGTACAGGGGGCTGTGTGTGGAGCTATGTACAGGGGGGCTGTGTGTGGAGCTATGTACAGGGGGGCTGTGTGTGGAGCTATGTACAGGGGGGCTGTGTGTGGAGCTATCTACAGGGGGGCTGTGTGTGGCGCTATCTACAAGGGGGGCTGTGTCTGGTGCAATGTACAGGGGGGCTGTATCTGGAGCTATCTACAGGGGGGGCTGTGTCTGGTGCTATGTACAGGGGGCTGTGTGTGGAGCTATGTACAGGGGGGCTGTGTGTGGAGCTATCTACAGGGGGGCTGTGTGTGGAGCTATCTACAGGGGGGCTGTGTGTGGCGCTATCTACAGGGGGGCTGTGTGTGGCGCTATCTACAGGGGGGGCTGTGTCTGGTGCTATGTACAGGGGGGCTGTATCTGGAGCTATCTACAGGGGGGCTGTGTCTGGCGCTATGTACAGGGGGCTGTGCCTGGCGCTATGTACAAGGGGGCTGTGTGTGGAGCCATCAACAGGGGGGCTGTGTGTGGCGCTATGTACAAGGGGGCTGTATCTGGAGCTATCTACAGGGGGGCTGTGTCTGGCGCTATGTACACGGGGCTGAGTGTGGATCAATCTACAGGGGGGCTGTATGTAGAGCTATCTACAGGGGGGCTGTGTGTGGAGCTATCTACAGGGGGGCTGTGTGTGGAGCAGTCTACAGGGGGGCTGTATGTGGAGCTATCTGCAGGGGGGCTGTGTGTGAAGTGATCTGCAAGGGCGGCTGTGTGGGGAGCTATCTACAGGGGGGCTGTGTGTGGCGCTATGTACAGGGGGCTGTGTCTGGCTCTATGTACAGGGGGGCTGTGTGTGGAGCAATCTACAGGGGGGCTGTGTGTGGAGCTATCTACAGGGAGGCTGTATCTGGAGCTATCTACAGGGGCGCTGTATCTGGAGCTATCTACAGGGGGGCTGTGTCTGGCGCTATGTGTAGCGGGCTGTGTGTGTGTGGAGCAATCTACAGGGGGACTGTGTGTGGAGCTATCTACAGGGAGGCTGTATCTGGAGCTATCTACAGGGGGGCTGTATCTGGAGCTATCTACAGCAGGGGGGCTGTGTCTGGCGCTATGTGCAGGGGGGCTGTGTGTGTGTGGAGCAATCTACAGGGGGACTGTGTGTGGAGCTATCAACAGGGGGGCTGTGTGTGGAGCTATCTACAGGGGGGCTGTGTGTGGAGCTATCTATAGGGGGGCTGTGTGTGGAGCTATCTACAGGGAAGCTGTGTGTGGAGCTATCTACAGGGGCTGTGTGTGGAGCTATGTACAAGGAGGCTGTATTTGGAGCTAGTTACAGGGGGGCTGTATCTGGAGTTATCTACAGGGGGGCTGTATCTGGAGTTATCTACAGGGGGGCTGTGTCTGGTGCTATGTGCAGGGGGGCTGTGTGTGTGTGGAGCAATCTGCAGGGGGACTGTGTGTGGAGCTATCTACAGGGGGCTGTGTGTGGAGCTATCTACAGTGGGGCTGTGTGTGGAGCTATCTACAGGGGGCTGTGTGTGGCGCTATCTACAGGGGGGCTGTGTGTGGCGCTATCTACAGGGGGGCAGTGTGTGGAGCTATCTACAGGGGGCTGTGTGTGGAGCTATCTACAGTGGGGCTGTGTGTGGAGCAATTTACAGGGGGGCTGTATGTGGAGCTATCTGCAGGGGGGCTGTGTGTGGAGTGATCTGCAAGGGGGGCTGTGTGGGGAGCTATCTACAGGGGGGCTGTGTGTGGCGCTATGTACAGGGGGCTGTGTCTGGCTCTATGTACAGGGGGGCTGTGTGTGGAGCAATCTACAGGGGGGCTGTGTGTGGAGCTATCTACAGGGGGGCTGTGTGTGGAGCTATCTACAGGGGGGCTGTGTGTGGCGCTATCTACAGGGGGGCTGTGTGTGGCGCTATCTACAGGGGGGGCTGTGTCTGGTGCCATGTACAGGGGGGCTGTATCTGGAGCTATCTACAGGGGGGCTGTGTCTGGCGCTATGTACAGGGTGCTGTGCCTGGCGCTATGTACAAGGGGGCTGTGTGTGGAGCCATCAACAGGGGGGCTGTGTGTGGCGCTATGTACAGGGGGCTGTATCTGGAGCTATCTACAGGGGGGCTGTGTCTGGCGCTATGTACACGGGGCTGAGTGTGGATCAATCTACAGGGGGGCTGTATGTAGAGCTATCTACAGGGGGGCTGTGTGTGGAGCAATCTACAGGGGGGCTGTATGTGGAGCTATCTGCAGGGGGGCTGTGTGTGGAGTGATCTGCAAGGGGGGCTGTGTGGGGAGCTATCTACAGGGGGGCTGTGTGTGGCGCTATGTACAGGGGGCTGTGTCTGGCTCTATGTACAGGGGGGCTGTGTGTGGAGCAATCTACAGGGGGGCTGTGTGTGGAGCTATCTACAGGGAGGCTGTATCTGGAGCTATCTACAGGGGCGCTGTATCTGGAGCTATCTACAGGGGGGCTGTGTCTGGCGCTATGTGTAGCGGGCTGTGTGTGTGTGGAGCAATCTACAGGGGGACTGTGTTTGGAGCTATCTACAGGGAGGCTGTATCTGGAGCTATCTACAGGGGGGCTGTATCTGGAGCTATCTACAGCAGGGGGGCTGTGTCTGGCGCTATGTGCAGGGGGGCTGTGTGTGTGTGGAGCAATCTACAGGGGACTGTGTGTGGAGCTATCAACAGGGGGGCTGTGTGTGGAGCTATCTACAGGGGGGCTGTGTGTGGAGCTATCTATAGGGGGGCTGTGTGTGGAGCTATCTACAGGGGGGCTGTGTGTGGAGCTATCTACAGGGGGCTGTGTGTGGAGCTATGTACCGTGTTTCCCCGAAAGTAAGACAGTGTCTTACTTTCTTTTTATCCCCAAAAGCCCCACTATGTCTTACTTTCGGGGTATGTCTTATATTGGAAAAAAATTGTCAAATTTTTTGCACTTTACTTTATTATTTATTATTTTTTTATTATTATGGTCTGTCCCTCAAAGGTCAAAAAAGACCTTTGGGGAACTTTATATATATTTTTTTCTTTCTTTTACACCATCTTTTCCCCTGTAACTGGAGCTGCACAGCAGCCCCAGTTACAGGGGAAATCAGCCCTCTCATAGTGACGATTGTCACTAATAGGGCTGTGCTGGGTCTTGTTAGACCCAGCAGCAGTCTGTCACTAACGGGACCCGGCGATCATGTGACCTGTCACATGATCACCGGGAGGAATAGAGACAGCGCCGCTGCTGCTGTCTCTATTCCTATACACAGCGTTCATTGAACGCTGTGTAAAAACACATCGGAGAAGACAGAAGCAGCTAAAGCTGCTCCTATCCTCTCCTCAGGGTCCCCGGCAGTCACTGACAGCCGGAGACCCGACATTCAGCTGCCCGATCGCGCGGGCAGCAAGTTAAAACACGAGCCGTAAAAAGCCTATGGCTCGGGTTTTAAGGAGGAGGCGGCATTGACAAGTGCTGGGGACGGCGCGGTGACGTATGGAGAGGGGGGCGGCGCGGAAGTGGGCAGGAGGCGGCAATACCCCCGTGTTTCCCCGAAAGTAAGACATATGTCTTACTTTCGGGGTACGGCTTATATTAGCCGACCCCCCTGAAACCCCCGATACGTCTTACAATCGGGGGTGTCTTACTATCGGGGAAACACGGTACAAGGAGGCTGTATTTGGAGCTATCTACAGGGGGGCTGTATCTGGAGTTATCTACAGGGGGGCTGTGTCTGGTGCTATGTGCAGGGGGGCTGTGTGGAGCAATCTGCAGGGGGACTGTGTGTGGAGCTATCTACAGGGGGGCTGTGTGTGGAGATATCTACAGGGGGGCTGTGTGTGGAGCTATCTACAGGGGGCTGTGTGTGGCGCTATCTACAGGGGGGCTGTGTGTGGCGCTATCTACAGGGGGGGCAGTGTGTGGAGCTATCTACAGGGGGCTGTGTGTGTGGCGCTGTGTACAGGTGGGCTGTGTGTGGAGCTATCTACAGGGGGCTGTGTCTGGCGCTATGTACAGGGGGGCTGTGCCTGGCGCTATGTACAGGGGGGCTGTGCCTGGCGCTATGTACAGGGGGGCTGTGTGTGGAGCAATCTACAGGGGGGCTGTATCTGGAGCTATCTACAGGGGGGCTGTATCTGGAGTTATCTACAGGGGGGCTGTCTCTGGAGTTATCTACAGGGGGCCTGTGTCTGGCGCTATGTGCAGGGGGCTGTGTGTGTGTGGAGCAATCTACAGGGGTACTGTGTGTGGAGCTATCTACAGGGAGGCTGTATCTGGAGCTTTCTACAGCAGGGGGGCTGTGTCTGGCGCTATGTGCAGGGGGGCTGTGTGTGTGTGTAGCAATCTACAGGGGGACTGTGTGTGGAGCTATCTACAGGGGGGCTGTGTGTGGAGCTATTTACGGGGGGGCTGTGTGTGGAGCTATCTACAGGGGGCTGTGTGTGGAGCTATGTACAGGGGGGCTGTATCTGGAGCTATCTACAGGGGGGCTGTGTCTGGCCCTATGTTCAGGGGGGCTGTGTGGAGCAATCTACAGGGGAGCTGTACCTGGAGCTATCTACAGGGGGCTGTGTGTGGCGCTATCTACAGGGGGGCTGTGTGTGGCGCTATCTACAGGGGGCTGTGTGTGGCGCTATATACAGGGGGGGCAGTGTGTGGAGCTATCTACAGGGGGCTGTGTGTGTGGCGCTGTGTACAGGTGGGCTGTGTGTGGAGCTATCTACAGGGGGCTGTGTCTGGCGCTATGTACAGGGGGCTGTGCCTGGCGCTATGTACAGGGGGGCTGTGCCTGGCTCTATGTACAGGGGGGCTGTGTGTGGAGCAATCTACAGGGGGGCTGTGTGTGTAGCTATCTACAGGGAGGCTGTATCTGTATCTATGTACAGGGGGGCTGTATCTGGAGCTATCTATAGGGGGGCTGTGTCTGGCCCCATGTACAGGGGGGCTGTGTGGAGCAATCTACAGGGGAGCTGTACCTGGAGCTATCTACAGGGGGGCTGTGTGTGGCACTATCTACAGGGGGGCTGTGTGTGGCGCTATCTACAGGGGGCTGTGTGTGGCGCTATCTACAGGGGGGCTGTGTGTGGCGCTATCTACAGGGGGGGCAGTGTGTGGAGCTATCTACAGGGGGCTGTCTGGCGCTATGTACAGGGGGGCTGTGCCTGGCGCTATGTACAGGGGGGCTGTGCCTGGCGCTATGTACAGGGGGGCTGTGCCTGGCGCTATGTACAGGGGGGCTGTGTGTGGAGCAATTTACAGGGGGGCTGTATCTGGAGCTATCTACAGGGGGGCTGTATCTGGAGTTATCTACAGGGGGGCTGTGTCTGGCACTATGTGCAGGGGGTTGTGTGTGTGTGGAGCAATCTACAGGGGTACTGTGTGTGGAGCTATCTACAGGGAGGCTGTATCTGGAGCTTTCTACAGCAGGGGGGCTGTGTCTGGCGCTATGTGCAGGGGGGCTGTGTGTTTGTGTAGCAATCTACAGGGGGACTGTGTGTGGAGCTATCTACAGGGGGGCTGTGTGTGGAGCTTTTTACAGGGGAGCTGTGTGTGGAGCTATCTACAGTGGGCTGTGTGTGGAGCTATGTACAGGGGGGCTGTATCTGGAGCTATCTACAGGGTGGCTGTGTCTGGCCCTATGTACAGGGGGGCTGTGTGGAGCAATCTACAGGGGAGCTGTACCTGGAGCTATCTACAGGGGGGCTGTGTGTGGCACTATCTACAGGGGGGCTGTGTGTGGCGCTATCTACAGGGGGACTGTGTGTGGAGCTATCTATAGGGAGGCTGTATCTGGAGCTATCTACAGTGGGGCTGTATCTGGAGCTATCTACAGGGGGGCTGTGTCTGGTGCTATGTGCAGGGGGGCTGTGTGTGTGTGGAGCAATCTGCAGGGGGACTGTGTGTGGAGCGATCTACAGGGGGGCTGTGTGTGGAGCTATCTACAGGGGGGCTGTGTGTGGAGCTATCTACAGGGGGCTGTGTGTGGAGCTATCTACAGGGGGCTGTGTGTGGAGCTATGTACAGGTGGGCTGTGTGTGGAGCTATGTACAGGGGGGCTGTGTGTGGAGCTATCTACAGGGGGCTGTGTGTGGAGCTATGTACAGGGGGCTGTGTGTGGAGCTATGTACAGGGGGGCTGTGTGTGGAGCTATGTACAGGGGGGCTGTGTGTGGCGCTATCTACATGGGGGGCTGTGTCTGGTGCTATGTACAGGGGGGCTTTATCTGGAGCTATCTACAGGTGGGGCTGTGTCTGGCGCTATGTACAGGGGGCTGTGTGTGGAGCTATGTACAGGGGGGCTGTGTGTGGAGCTATCTACAGGGGGCTGTGTGTGGAGCTATCTACAGGGGGGCTGTGTGTGGCGCTATCTACAGGGGGGCTGTGTGTGGCGCTATCTACAGGGGGGCTGTGTGCGGCGCTATCTACAGGGGGGCTGTGTGTGGCGCTATCTACAGGGGTGGCTGTGTCTGGTGCTATGTACAGGGGGCTGTATCTGCAGCTATCTACAGGGGGGGCTGTGTCTGGCGCTATGTACAGGGGGGCTGTGCCTGGCGCTATGTACAGGGGGGCTGTGTGTGGAGCCATCAACAGGGGGGCTGTGTGTGGCGCTATGTACAGGGGGGCTGTATCTGGAGCTATCTACAGGGGGGCTGTGTCTGGCGCTATGTACACGGGGCTGAGTGTGGATCAATCTACAGGGGGGCTGTATGTAGAGCTATCTACAGGGGGCTGTGTGTGGAGCTATCTACAGGGGGGCTGTGTGTGGAGCAATCTACAGGGGGGCTGTATGTGGAGCTATCTGCAGGGGGGCTGTGTGTGGAGTGATCTGCAAGGGGGCCTGTGTGGGGAGCTATCTAAAGGGGGGCTGTGTCTGGCGCTATGTACAGGGGGCTGTGTGTGGAGCAATCTACAGGGGGGCTGTGTGTGGAGCTATCTACAGGGAGGCTGTATCTGGAGCTATCTACAGGGGCGCTGTATCTGGAGCTATCTACAGGGGGCTGTGTCTGGTGCTATGTGTAGGGGGCTGTGTGTGTGGAGCAATCTACAGGGGGACTGTGTTTGGAGCTATCTACAGGGAGGCTGTATCTGGAGCTATCTACAGGGGGGCTGTATCTGGAGCTATCTACAGCAGGGGGGCTGTGTCTGGCGCTATGTGCAGGGGGGCTGTGTGTGTGTGGAGCAATCTACAGGGGGACTGTGTGGAGCTATCAACAAGGGGGCTGTGTGTGGAGCTATCTACAGGGGGGCTGTGTGTGGAGCTATCTACAGGGGGCTGTGTGTGGAGCTATGTACAGGGAGGCTGTATCTGGAGCTATCTACAGGGGGGCTGTATCTGGAGCTATCTACAGGGGGGCTGTGTCTGGTGCTATGTGCAGGGGGGCTGTGTGTGTGTGGAGCAATCTGCAGGGGGACTGTGTGTAGAGCTATCTACAGGGGGGCTGTGTGTGGAGCTATCTACAGGGGGGCTGTGTGTTGAGCTATCTACAGGGGGGCTGTGTGTGGAGCTATGTACAGGGGGGCTGTGTGTGGAGCAATCTACAGGGGGGCTGTGTGTGTAGCTATCTACACGGGGGCTGTGTGTGTAGCAATCTACAGGGGGGCTGTATCTGGAGCTATCTACAGGGGACTGTATCTAGAGCTATCTACAGGGGGGCTGTGTCTGGCGCTATGTGCAGGGGGGCTGTGTGTGTGGAGCAATCTACAGGGGGACTGTGTGTGGAGCTATCTACAGGGGGGCTGTGTGTAGCGCTATCTACAGGGGGACTGTGTGTGGCGCTATCTACAGGGGGACTGTGTGTGGCGCTATCTACAGGGGGCAGTGTGTGGAGCTATCTACAGGGGGCTGTGTGTGTGGCGCTGTGTACAGGTGGGCTGTGTGTGGAGCTATCTACAGGGTGCTGTGTCTGGCGCTATATACAGGGGGGCTGTGCCTGGCGCTATGTACAGGGGGGCTGTGTGTGGAGCTATCTACAGGGAGGCTGTATCTGGAGCTATCTACAGGGGCGCTGTATCTGGAGCTATCTACAGGGGGCTGTGTCTGGCGCTATGTGTAGGGGGCTGTGTGTGTGGAGCAATCTACAGGGGGGCTGTGTGTGGAGCTATCTACAGGGGGCTGTGTGTGGAGCTATGTACAGGTGGGCTGTGTGTGGAGCTATGTACAGGGGGGCTGTGTGTGGAGCTATCTACAGGGGGCTGTGTGTGGAGCTATGTACAGGGGGCTGTGTGTGGAGCTATGTACAGGGGGGCTGTGTGTGGAGCTATGTACAGGGGGGCTGTGTGTGGCGCTATCTACATGGGGGGCTGTGTCTGGTGCTATGTACAGGGGGGCTGTATCTGGAGCTATCTACAGGGGGGGCTGTGTCTGGCGCTATGTACAGGGGGCTGTGTGTGGAGCTATGTACAGGGGGGCTGTGTGTGGAGCTATCTACAGGGGGGCTGTGTGTGGCGCTATCTACAGGGGGGCTGTGTGTGGCGCTATCTACAGGGGGGCTGTGTGCGGCGCTATCTACAGGGGGGCTGTGTGTGGCGCTATCTACAGGGGTGGCTGTGTCTGGTGCTATGTACAGGGGGCTGTATCTGCAGCTATCTACAGGGGGGGCTGTGTCTGGCGCTATGTACAGGGGGGCTGTGCCTTGCGCTATGTACAGGGGGGCTGTGTGTGGAGCCATCAACAGGGGGCTGTGTGTGGCGCTATGTACAGGGGGGCTGTATCTGGAGCTATCTACAGGGGCGCTGTGTCTGGCGCTATGTACACGGGGCTGAGTGTGGATCAATCTACAGGGGGGCTGTATGTAGAGCTATCTACAGGGGGCTGTGTGTGGAGCTATCTACAGGGGGGCTGTGTGTGGAGCAATCTACAGGGGGGCTGTATGTGGAGCTATCTGCAGGGGGGCTGTGTGT
Organism: Rhinoderma darwinii; assembly: GCF_050947455.1. NCBI lineage: Eukaryota > Metazoa > Chordata > Amphibia > Anura > Rhinodermatidae > Rhinoderma > Rhinoderma darwinii. Next base: position 69,755,060 of record NC_134690.1, read on the forward strand.
GGAGTGATCTGCAAGGGGGCCTGTGTGGGGAGCTATCTAAAGGGGGGCTGTGTCTGGCGCTATGTACAGGGGGCTGTGTGTGGAGCAATCTACAGGGGGGCTGTGTGTGGAGCTATCTACAGGGAGGCTGTATCTGGAGCTATCTACAGGGGCGCTGTATCTGGAGCTATCTACAGGGGGCTGTGTCTGGTGCTATGTGTAGGGGGCTGTGTGTGTGGAGCAATCTACAGGGGGACTGTGTTTGGAGCTATCTACAGGGAGGCTGTATCTGGAGCTATCTACAGGGGGGCTGTATCTGGAGCTATCTACAGCAGGGGGGCTGTGTCTGGCGCTATGTGCAGGGGGGCTGTGTGTGTGTGGAGCAATCTACAGGGGGACTGTGTGGAGCTATCAACAAGGGGGCTGTGTGTGGAGCTATCTACAGGGGGGCTGTGTGTGGAGCTATCTACAGGGGGCTGTGTGTGGAGCTATGTACAGGGAGGCTGTATCTGGAGCTATCTACAGGGGGGCTGTATCTGGAGCTATCTACAGGGGGGCTGTGTCTGGTGCTATGTGCAGGGGGGCTGTGTGTGTGTGGAGCAATCTGCAGGGGGACTGTGTGTAGAGCTATCTACAGGGGGGCTGTGTGTGGAGCTATCTACAGGGGGGCTGTGTGTTGAGCTATCTACAGGGGGGCTGTGTGTGGAGCTATGTACAGGGGGGCTGTGTGTGGAGCAATCTACAGGGGGGCTGTGTGTGTAGCTATCTACACGGGGGCTGTGTGTGTAGCAATCTACAGGGGGGCTGTATCTGGAGCTATCTACAGGGGACTGTATCTAGAGCTATCTACAGGGGGGCTGTGTCTGGCGCTATGTGCAGGGGGGCTGTGTGTGTGGAGCAATCTACAGGGGGACTGTGTGTGGAGCTATCTACAGGGGGGCTGTGTGTAGCGCTATCTACAGGGGGGCTGTGTGTGGCGCTATCTACAGGGGGGCAGTGTGTGGAGCTATCTACAGGGGGCTGTGTGTGTGGCGCTGTGTACAGGTGGGCTGTGTGTGGAGCTATCTACAGGGTGCTGTGTCTGGCGCTATATACAGGGGGGCTGTGCCTGGCGCTATGTACAGGGGGGCTGTGTGTGGAGCTATCTACAGGGAGGCTGTATCTGGAGCTATCTACAGGGGCGCTGTATCTGGAGCTATCTACAGGGGGCTGTGTCTGGCGCTATGTGTAGGGGGCTGTGTGTGTGGAGCAATCTACAGGGGGACTGTGTTTGGAGCTATCTACAGGGAGGCTGTATCTGGAGCTATCTACAGGGGGGCTGTATCTGGAGCTATCTACAGGGGGGCTGTGTCTGGTGCTATGTGCAGGGGGGCTGTGTGTGTGTGGAGCAATCTGCAGGGGGACTGTGTGTAGAGCTATCTACAGGGGGGCTGTGTGTGGAGCTATCTACAGGGGGGCTGTGTGTTGAGCTATCTACAGGGGGGCTGTGTGTGGAGCTATGTACAGGGGGGATGTGTGTGGAGCAATCTACAGGGGGGCTGTGTGTGTAGCTATCTACACGGGGGCTGTGTGTGTAGCAATCTACAGGGGGGCTGTATCTGGAGCTATCTACAGGGGACTGTATCTAGAGCTATCTACAGGGGGGCTGTGTCTGGCGCTATGTGCAGGGGGGCTGTGTGTGTGGAGCTATCTACAGGGGGGCTGTGTGTAGCGCTATCTACAGGGGGGCTGTGTGTGGCGCTATCTACAGGGGGGCAGTGTGTGGAGCTATCTACAGGGGGCTGTGTGTGTGGCGCTGTGTACAGGTGGGCTGTGTGTGGAGCTATCTACAGGGTGCTGTGTCTGGCGCTATATACAGGGGGGCTGTGCCTGGCGCTATGTACAGGGGGGCTGTGTGTGGAGCGATCTACAGGGAGGCTGTATCTGGAGCTATCTACAGGGGCGCTGTATCTGGAGCTATCTACAGGGGGCTGTGTCTGGCGCTATGTGTAGGGGGCTGTGTGTGTGGAGCAATCTACAGGGGGACTGTGTTTGGAGCTAACTACAGGGAGGCTGTATCTGGAGCTATCTACAGGGGGGCTGTATCTGGAGCTATCTACAGCAGGGGGCTGTGTCTGGCGCTATGTGCAGGGGGGCTGTGTGTGTGTGGAGCAATCTACAGGGGGACTGTGTGGAGCTATCAACAAGGGGGCTGTGTGTGGAGCTATCTACAGGGGGGCTGTGTGTGGAGCTATCTACAGGGGGCTGTGTGTGGAGCTATGTACAGGGAGGCTGTATCTGGAGCTATCTACAGGGGGGCTGTATCTGGAGCTATCTACAGGGGGGCTGTGTCTGGTGCTATGTGCAGGGGGGCTGTGTGTGTGTGGAGCAATCTGCAGGGGGACTGTGTGTAGAGCTATCTACAGGGGGGCTGTGTGTGGAGCTATCTACAGGGGGGCTGTGTGTTGAGCTATCTACAGGGGGGCTGTGTGTGGAGCTATGTACAGGGGGGCTGTGTGTGGAGCAATGTACAGGGGGGATGGGTGTGTAGCTATCTACACGGGGGCTGTGTGTGTAGCAATCTACAGGGGGCTGTATCTGGAGCTATCTACAGGGGACTGTATCTAGAGCTATCTACAGGGGGGCTGTGTCTGGTGCTATGTGCAGGGGGGCTGTGTGTGTGGAGCAATCTACAGGGGGACTGTGTGTGGAGCTATCTACAGGGGGGCTGTGTGTGGCGCTATCTACAGGGGGGCTGTGTGTGGCGCTATCTACAGGGGGGGCAGTGTGTGGAGCTATCTACAGGGGGGGCAGTGTGTGGAGCTATCTACAGGGGGCTGTGTGTGTGGCGCTGTGTACAGGTGGGCTGCGTGTGGAGCTATCTACAGGGTGCTGTGTCTGGCGCTATATACAGGGGGGCTGTGCCTGGCGCTATGTACATGGGGCTGTGCCTGGCGCTATGTACATTGGGGCTGTGTGTGGAGCAATCTACAGGGGGGCTGTATCTGGAGCTATCTACAGGGGGGCTGTATCTGGAGTTATCTACAGGGGGGCTGTGTCTGACGCTATGTGCAGGGGGCTGTGTGTGTGGAGCAATCTACAGGGGTACTGTGTGTGGAGCTATCTACAGGGAGGCTGTATCTGGAGCTTTCTACAGCAGGGGGGCTGTGTCTGGCGCTATGTGCAGGGGGGCTGTGTGTGTGTGTAGCAATCTACAGGGGGACTGTGTGTGGAGTTATCTACAGGGGGGCTGTGTGTGGAGCTATTTACAGGGGGGCTGTGTGTGGAGCTATCTACAGGGGGCTGTGTATGGAGCTATGTACAGGGGGGCTGTATCTGGAGCTATCTACAGGGGGGCTGTGTCTGGCCCTATGTACAGGGGGGCTGTGTGGAGCAATCTACAGGGGAGCTGTACCTGGAGCTATCTTCAGGGGGGCTGTGTGTAGCGCTATCTACAGGGGGGCTGTGTGTAGCGCTATCTACAGGGGGGCTGTGTGTGGCGCTATCTACAGGGGGGCTGTGTGTGGCGCTATATACAGGGGGGGCAGTGTGTGGAGCTATCTACAGGGGGCTGTGTGTGTGGCGCTGTGTACAGGTGGGCGGTGTGTGGAGCTATCTACAGGGGGCTGTGTGTGTAGCTATCTACAGGGAGGCTGTATCTGGAGCTATGTACAGGGGGGCTGTATCTGGAGCTATCTACAGGGGGGCTGTGTCTGGCCCTATGTACAGGGGGGCTGTGTGGAGCAATCTACAGGGGAGCTGTACCTGGAGCTATCTACAGGGGGGCTGTGTGTGGCACTATCTACAGGGGGGCTGTGTGTGGCACTATCTACAGGGGGGCTGTGTGTGGCGCTATCTACAGGGGGGCTGTGTGTGGCGCTTTCTACAGGGGGGGGCTGTGTGTGGAGCTATCTACAGGGGGCTGTGTGTGTGGCGCTGTGTACAGGTGGGCTGTGTGTGGAGCTATCTACAGGGGGCTGTCTGGCGCTATGTACAGGGGGGCTGTGCCTGGCGCTATGTACAGGGGGGCTGTGCCTGCCGCTATGTACAGGGGGGCTGTGTGTGGAGCAATCTACAGGGGGGCTGTATCTGGAGCTATCTACAGGGGGGCTGTATCTGGAGTTATCTACAGGGGGGCTGTGTCTGGCGCTATGTGCAGGGGGCTGTGTGTGTGTGGAACAATCTACAGGGGTACTGTGTGTGGAGCTATCTACAGGGAGGCTGTATCTGGAGCTTTCTACAGCAGGGGGGATGTGTCTGGCGCTATGTGCAGGGGGGCTGTGTGTGTGTGTAGCAATCTACAGGGGGACTGTGTGTGGAGCTATCTACAGGGGGGCTGTGTGTGGAGCTTTTTACAGGGGGGCTGTGTGTGGAGCTATCTACAGGGGGCTGTGTGTGGAGCTATGTACAGGGGGGCTGTATCTGGAGCTATCTACAGGGGGGCTGTGTCTGGCCCTATGTACAGGGGGGCTGTGTGGAGCAGTCTACAGGGGAGCTGTACCTGGAGCTATCTACAGGGGGGCTGTGTGTGGCACTATCTACAGGGGGCTGTGTGTGGCGCTATCTACAGGGAGGCTGTATCTGGAGCTATCTACAGGGAAGCTGTATCTGGAGCTATCTACAGGGGGGCTGTATCTGGAGCCATCTACAGGGGGGGCTGTATCTGGAGCTATCTACAGGGGGGCTGTGTCTGGCGCTATGTGCAGGGGGGCTGTGTGTGTGTGTGGAGCAATCTACAGGGGGACTGTGTGTGGAGCTATCTACAGGGGGGCTGTGTGTGGAGCTTTCTACAGGGGGGCTGTGTGTGGAGCTATCTACAGGGGGCTGTGTGTGGAGCCATGTACAGGGGGGCTGTGTGTGGAGCTATGTACAGGGGGGCTGTGTGTGGATCTATCTACAGGGGGGCTGTGTGTGGGGCTATCTACAGGGGGGCTGTGTGTGGCGCTCTCTACAGGGGGGGCTGTGTGTGGAGCTATCTACAGGGGGCTTTGTCTGGCGCTATGTACAGGGGTGCTGTGTCTGGCGCTATCTACAGGGGGGCTGTGTGTTGCGCTATCTACAGGGGGGGGCTGTGTCTGGCGCTATGTACAGGGGGGCTGTATCTGGAGCTATCTACAGGGGGGGCTGTGTCTGGCGCTATGTATAGGGAGGCTGTGCCTGGCGCTATGTACAGGGGGCTGTGTGTGGAGCTATCTACAGGGGGACTGTGTGTGTAGCTATCTACAGGGGGGCTGTGTGTGTAGCTATCTATAGGGGGGGCTGTGTCTGGAGCTATCTACAGGGGGCTGTATCTGGAGCTATCTACAGAGGGGCTGTGTCTGGTGCTATGTGCAGGGGGGCTGTGTGTGTGGAGCAATCTACAGGGGGACTGTGTGTGGAGCTATCTACAGGGGGGCTGTGTGTGGAGCTATCTACAGGGGGGCTGTGTGTGGAGCTATCTACAGGGGGGCTGTGTGTGGAGCTATCTACAGGGGGCTATGTGTGGAGCTATGTACAGGGGGGCTGTTTGTGGAGCCATCAACAGGGGGGCTGTGT